>NW_010554126.1:31679-170809 GCF_000687285.1 Phaethon lepturus | reverse complement strand
AGGAATGCCAGGAATAAAGAGAGACTAAATGATTGCAACACTTGACTGTCATTTCCTCTCTAGAACTACATTAGCCATCTACACGTTTATTACCACGCCAGCTCTCAGATGTACTAGGACCCCGCTCTTTCTGGTATTAAGCAAAGTAAGAGGTCTTATGATCTATCAAGCTGTTTGAAGAACTCCAACTGTTTCTTCTGTTCATGATTTGCCTATGAGCTCTTCACGTTTTCCATGAATTTGTCCATTGTTCGGATTTGTATGAAATTTATTTTCTGGGAAAAGCCTATTAATTAACTAACCGAGGAACTGAAGATAGGGGCCAAAGGGCCAGATTTTCAAGCACTCACTAGGGAGAGTTCTGTTTATACATATTTCATGGGAGGGGTTATAATTTCAAAAATAATTGTGGTGGTTTGGAATTTGTAAATGCTTTGGGTGGATATTGTTACATACTAAGTTTTTGAAGTAACTAACATTCAAATGACATTCTCAGTCATTTAACTATTCAGTATTTGAACTTCTCCTTAGAAAGTAGTTTGACAAATACCAGCACCATGGAAACTGTAATATTTATGTACTAATCGAATACAAATAGAACATTTCCCCTACCACTTATCTTTGTACAGGGTAGACAGTTCCTCATTCCAAATCTGTCCCTCTATCTATCTGTCTGTCTATCTATCGATCGATCGATCGATCGTAACCTTGCCATATTCAATTCTTAATGCATATTACCAGCATTGTCTCACTAAAATTTTTGTTCTACACATTTGTCTCATTGATCAGTTCGCATATCAATAAGGCACAGATAGTCAGTTTGATCCTTAGAGTTTTACACAACTGAAACTGCAATTCAGTATGACTTTTTCCTTGCAAATAAGTAAGTTTTCCACTGTTCTAAATTCCTATGTATTTTTACTGTATCCCATTTATAGCTTGATTCACACATTTTGAATAAGACCAATTCAGTTCTTGTGTAGATATTTGAAGGCATTTAGGTGTTGCTACTGGGGTGTTTACTTTTTTTACTGAACTTTACAGAATGTACTGAATTAGAAGAACAAATAAGGATCAACAGTCTTTGTTGACTGTTATCGAAAATTATTAGAAAATGAGCCTAGTAAATCTCTTCCTTTTTTAGGATGTATCTATACTTCAATCAAGGGTATCACTGTAGCCAGTGCTAATATGACCACACTATCTGTAAATTAGCTAATAGTGTAACTGCATCAGTACAGGACTCTTCTTGGGCTGACCACACAAATATTTAGCTGACTGAGACATACATGCAGCCTGTACTAAACTTCATACTGTTGTTGCTCTCACTCGGTCTGGATAGTTTAGAGTTAGCTCTGTCCTGTCTGCGAAAGCTGCTGTCATGTCATTGACTGTCCCCCAAGAAAGAGCTGTCGGTAAGCTGGAGGTTAATCAGTGAGCAAGGAGAGCTAGTTTGGTAAAGCAACTGGTGGCCCAGAACTGAGGGGCAGGCTCTGAGTGATTTGGATGATTAAAACACTATTTTTAGGATTAGGAATACTGTCTTCTAGAAATGTTGATATTAATAGTGTTGATTGCAATAACTATATCAAAAGATCATCCTATTTCTGCTGCAAATACACTGGTTCAAAGGATCCGTGACACAAGATGACTGACTTGTTTTCAAACGAGCCTGGCTGTAGCATGTTTAATAAGAATAATAACAAAACCAGAGAAAATACATTTTAGACCTGAATCCCAGAGATTCCAAATGTTCCCTGGACAGGAAAACAGGAATTAGTTTAGTAGATCGGATGAAGCGAAGGAGAAGAGAAATCCTTCTTCTCCAGCGCACAGAGTGACAGCAGAGCTGCCTGCAGACCTTACAGGACCAGCGGATGAAGTAGCCGGTGGACTTCGGTACCTCCTGTGTCACTGTGCAGAGGGAATTCAGCAAGAAATGGAGGGCTTATGAGAGAGTTGTTGTCAGACTATCTTCTTCTTTTGCCATGTGCCTTCGTACAGTGACGTAGAAAGAGGCAGCTCCTCGCAGCCACAAGAAGAATGCACTCTCTGCCTGGCTTTTCTTATCATCCTTCTCCTTGTGCGATATAACAGCACCGTTCCCACCCTTGGAGACTTTCCACTGCTCTCCTGGAAAAGTCCAAAGGACTCCTAAGGCATGCAAGTAACAGTCTGATTCACCTCCCATCCCTGCGCAACGCTGAGCGGAGCCGCGTACCCTGTCTGAAGAACAGAAATCATTAGGCAATCACAAATCACTCACTGATCATGCATCACACGCAAGCATAAGTTATTATCTAATTTAAATTTTTTATCAGGTTAAAATATGTTGCCTTTCACTCCACGGCGAAATAAAATAGTATTTTGCAAAGAATCCCTGAGAAAGTCCCTTTAATACATTAACTGCCAGGTCCTGAAGTGTCGCTCCAGACTCGGATTAAAGTACAAACTAGAAAATAGTGGTTGTTTGATGACAATCTCTACAAAGATGCCCAGACTTTTTGTTTCCTCTCTTGTTCTGTGTACCAATACAGACGTAGTGTAAACAGAAACATGAGCTTTCATTACCTTGTATTCAAGCAGCTGCAATAAAAACTGCTAATGGAAGAGGAGGAAAGAAGAGGGAAAAGATCAAATGCCCTAAAATATATTTACACAACATGCAAGTTTTGTGACCATAAGATACTATTTTGAGGTTACATACAGGGAGTGAAGAAAGAAACTGCACTTTGAGGAAACTGTGACAAGAATAGGTGGGAAAATAATTATGTTGCGTGACTAGCCTTCTCTTTGTACAGACATATTATGTGGCAAATGCCAAAGCAAACAGTTTATAAGTGAAGCGTAAGTTTTATTCATTTGCTGTCTGATCAGAAGTATTTATACATACCTGTAGAATGAGTGTCTTTATTTTTTCTTTCTTAAACGTGGAAGGTTTATTAAATCACTGATAGGAAAGGTCAGACATTTATTGTAGAAATTGCTTTACTTCAGAATTTTGTTTAGAACGTTAAGGATCATTGCGTGATTTAGTGTGAAAGTATTGCCTTAATGTGCCCTTTTCCTTCTTGGAGTGGATAACTAACCTGCTGAAGGGTGGGGGAACAGCAGATAAATATTTTGGTGAGACCTTTCTGACACCGTCTCTCGTGATGTCATGAGCAAGGCAGGGAAACACAGTCTATAGGAAATAACTGGGAAGCAGGACAACCTGAAACATCTTTCTTAAAGAGTAAGCATGAGATTCACCGCAAAATTGTGAAGTCCTTCCAAGAGGGCTCATTGCAGGCTTTCGTCCGGGTCCCAGCCCTAATCTGGGGTTTCATTAAGGGTCTAGACAACAGCCTAGAGAGCATACACACACAGTTAGTTTGCAGTTGGCGTCGACAGAATGATGCACTTCGGACAAGAGCTTCAGAAATCAAACGGGCAAAGCAGAGGAATGGCCTGAAATCCACAGAATGAAAGTAAGCAAGGAGCAGTGCAGAGAACTGCAGTTCAGAGGGAAAAATCAAACACCAACAAATAAAATGGAGAATAATGGGAGGTCCAGCAGCACAACGGGAAAGGATGTGGAGATTACTGTGAGGCACAAACCAGCTAGGAGTCAGCAATCTGGGGCTGTTGTGAACAAGACAAATTCAGCATGATGCGATCAAGAATGTCATCCGTAGGAGACGGGAGGCGACTGCTTAGCTCTGTTTGGCGTTTGTGGAGCCTCCGCTGGAAGACTCTGCCCGCTTTCAGGCACTGCACTTGAATGAGGATGTAGGCAAACTCCAGGTGAAGGTAACAAGCAGGGTAAGAGGTTTAGAAAACATGACATACAAAAGAAGAGCCATAGAAAGAGAACTGCATGGTCTAAAAAGGGAAGACTGAGGAGGGAATGTAAAAGTCTATTACGGTAGAAGATTACCATAAAAAGATAGATACACTTCAGGAAATTGAAAATCTCCTTTTTCCGAGGCTTTTAAGCATGGGCTAGAAAAACACCTGTAGGGATGATCTGGGATTACTTACTCCTCCTCAGCAACCTCTTAAGGTAATTTCCAACCTTATATTGCTTTGTTTCATTGTCCCACCACATAAAGCTGCATCTGAAATCAAACATCTGTTTTTAAATATATTATTAGGAGAGTTTTTTGGGTGGTATATTTTTAGCATGGCACCTACCATTTTTTTCCAATTCTGATGTCAGAGTTTTCTTAGTACTTGATGATTTTCATGAATGTTCACACTGAAGATTTAAGGGGCCTTTTCCAAATTAGGATTGTATTTCAAAGGGGTTTGCTATAACGCTATAGGTGTTTGATAAATGGCAAATAGCTCTTTAAGCTCTTTCCTCACAGATAGTTAATCACAGTGGGTAAAGTTTTAATCTCTTTGTCAGGACAATTGTAACATTTGCATTTAATGTACATACTCATATTTAGTTGTAAAATACGTGATCCTGAATACTTTTTATTTACCCCAGTCTCTTCTGTTTCCAACACATATCTTAAAGTATTTTCTTACTGGCACTATGGAGGTTCATTTGCATCACATTTGTGTCATTTGCATCATTTTGGAGTGTTTTTTTGCTTCAGAGCACTTGCCCTTTAAAAATATACTTACCTGCAACTAGTGACCTCTGGATGCTGCCCTCAGTATAGTCAATGCGACAAGATTGTGAGAATAATTGACTTTCTTGTTATCTTGATACATTTTGTTGTCATTTAAGAAATCATCCTGGATTGATTGAAAATAAAATGTGCTGTGCATCTTTCAAATTGAATTTAGCATTCTACTTAAATGAAAACCAAAATGCTTCAGGTTTTTTTTGTGGCCAAGGAAATAGAGAGACACTGTTGTTTTAGAAAAAAACTGTGAGTATGACACTAATTTTAAAAATGTTTTGACTTAAATCCACATTTCTTTCAGCAAAAGTACTTGTGTCCCGTCATTAGCACTCACTACAAAATCCATTTGTTAGCAGAAGAGGCACACATAAATTAATCACTGACAGAGTACAAGGTTATGCTCATCGTAGTAATAATGCAGGCTCTGTTGTGTGGAGATAAACCATCTGCTTTATGGCATGTGAAGGATCAGACGTTGCTGAATCATTTCCTACAGATTCATGGACAGAGGAGTTTCTGCAGCGACAGGATGGGAATATTTTTTTGAACCTAGGGTTTAGTTGGGATTTTGGTGCCTTCTTCGTGGGCTGCACGTGGGCGCACACAATAGGCTTCTCCGATGATAACGAGAAACACAATTAGCATTCACCTTCCATGCAGTAGCAAGACGCCTGTGCCCGCCTTCCTCCCGCCGGGGTGGCTGCAGGTCCTCTGGAACGGAGCTCCAGGCCCAGCCCACAGGCCACGGATTCGCGGCCCAACCGAAAAGGGAAGCCTGCTCCCGGAGGGACTTGGCAGTGGAGAAAAAGTTGTAGCCCTGGGGGATGAGCGAGGCAGGCTGTCTGGCAGTGTGGCTCCGCAGATCTCTGAGGCATGAAGTCACCTCAGTGAAGCCACCCCACACATGTCAAAGCGAGGGGCAGATAATGTATGTGCGTTCCCTCGCCTTTCGTTTTCACGCCGTCAGCAGGCCTTCGTGTGATGCTTCCTCTGCCCAGTGAGATCTTGCCAGGCCTTTGACTTAAATTCCCTTTCCACCAAGTCGAACTTGACTCTTTCTTGGGAAGAGTTCACACACAGTTTCACACACCTGCAGGGATCTCAGGAGAGCTGCTCGCTATTCCAGCCCGCTCGCCTGGGAAGGTGTGTGTACACCAAGGATGCACCTTCTGTGGTTATTTTCCCTTTGAGGCAAGGCAGGTGAAATTGTTTGCCTGGTATATACCACTCATCTTCCTCCCGGTAATGGGCGAACACCTTTTTCTTGCTGTTGGCTTTCCTCGATGGAGCCTGCAACGTTGCAGAGCTTCCCTATGTATTTACCCAGCCTGTAGGGCATCGTATTCTGGTTTCATTCTTCAGGCTTCTTTGAAGACAGTGAAGCAGGATTGGCTCTTGAAAGTGCAGAGGTTGGGATCCAACCATGTATTTATACCATGTTGTACTCTAACTGTGAAGGTTATACCGAAGGACGCATCAGGACCAAATAAGACACCTAAGAAGTGACTTCTTAAGTCAGCAGGAGATCTTTTTTTTATTGTATGGATTTTTATCCAGCTGTTTGATGCAAAATTTTAGCAATAGATTTCTGCTAATGATTTTAAATCAAACCTTGTTATACCACAGGCCTGAGTAAAGGGAAAGAAATTATTTGTACTTCATCATATCTGCTTGAAATTTAACAGAGGGTCTTCCACAACTTTCAAATCAAAGTAATACTTTCCCTGAAACAAGGCAGAAGGCTATGGTCACATCTGAACAAAATACAGAGAGACACGTACTCTGTGCTTGGAGCTGTCTACACCTGAGTACTTAGCTGGTGTAAGAGTGGTCTTCTTTCAAGGCTATGGCCAACATAGACAGGCCTCTAGCTGGTATGTCCATACTTGTCAAAACCTGGAAATCCCACATGCAGTGACAGAGGTGTCCCAGCAGAAATGCAGAGCACAGACCAAACCCTGGCTGTCCAGGTAAGTCCTGGGGGACATGTTAAAGAAAAGCCCTACTCTGAAAAAAAGATAATGAGCTTGACTAGGGAGATGGGGGAGTTGAGCAAAAGACTAAGGCAAGGACCAAAAACTCTCATACATGCATTGAGTGGAGCATAAATAATTTCTGTTACAAAGCACTGACAAACCATGAACAGACAAACATGGCAGGCATACCATCTTGCTCCTTCGTTAGTCTATATAGTATACTGTCCCCACTATGGCAACAACCAGCTGTGCCTCATCCTTCATTCCCATTTGCATACTCCATCCTCATTTTCCTGATCCTTCTGGCAGAGCCATTTGTTTTCCACACTTCCCCTGTCTAATGGATGCTGAACATTATTATTATTATCTCTGTGGCACTACTTGCTTGAGCTTCTACAGCTTCTGCCTGCATTGCTGGAGTCCTTCTGTCATTTTCTCAAGAAGTGCTTTAATTATGTCATCAAGAAAATGGTCAGATGAACTCTTGAAACCAGTTAAAATTTAGTGATCTTTGAACTATGATACCTTATGCTTCTGAGACAGTACTGGAACGCAAAGGTAAATTTAAGAAAGAATCTGCCTTTTGCTTTCCTTATTTTGGTGACAGTTGCATCTGACCTTGTTTATTATAACATTTTTAATATATAGCAAATAATTTTGATGGTGAATCTGAGGTGATTCTTCATGCCCCACGGGTATTTCACTGAGGACTGGGTGGACACATGATGCTGATTCCTCTTTGTATTCTGTCACTAAACTGTAGTAAATCTCTGCTAATGAAGACTGTAAATATCTTACAATACAGGCATTTGTCACTAGAATTTGGAAGTGGAATGAGTTTGGTTCATGCCAGGTTTCATTCAGAGGGGTAGGTCGGTGCTCAACCGGTGCATCTATGTTAGCAATTTAGTGCTCTGGAGAAGTGATTGTTTAGGTGCAAATTTGCCTTGTGTCTGTTCTTGGAATCGTGCAGCACACAATGTGAGTGTACCTCAGGAACCGAGGCTGAAGCCAGGTGCTGGGGCTCCATACAGAGCACTCCACCAACAGTGCTGCAAGGTACCTCCAAAAGGGGGAAAGCACATCTTCCCTATGTCCTGCAGCAGTTCAGACTCTACACAAGTGCACAATTCTGTCAGTAGTGACAAAGCAATCTGCGATGGCTGTACCAAAATCTACTTTACATTGCAATGTGCACCTTGGACAGGTAGCTGGTATCAACTTCATTATTGGAATTGACGTGTTATGGAATAGGTCCACAACATCATAGCTCTACTGTAATGAATTGCACCACATTAGGGCTCCGCTATAATGAGTTGCACCAAGTCAAGCCCTGGTTGTTCCATTTTTTTTATGGGCCTCAGCAGTAGCCACTGTGGGTGCACTGACTGGTAACTGCTTTGTGGTCCAATATGCTGTCCATGTTGTGCCACTCTCCAAACACCCACAAGTGACTTCAGTGGTAGGGTAATTCAATGTTGCCAGAAAAATGAAAAGGAACACAAAGTGCATGCTTGACTGTAGTCAGAACATCATCTTTTTGGTAACAAACACTTTGATTATGAAGCAATGATCACTTTCATTAATGTTGTTACATTATAGACAATGATATTTTGACTCTAATTTCATGTACCTACACAGCTCTGGTGGCTGTTGTCTGTTAAAGCACCTTCCACTGTTGCAGGACAAGTTGTGTTTTAGATCCTTCCTTTTCTACCACAGACCTCTCCTCTTTCTGTTTGGTTTTTTTTAAAACCTCTCTCACAGTTGGAACCTGCTCTCTTTCCTGGACCCTGTCTAGTGTGAATAGAAACTGTCCTCCCTAACAACTCTGGCTGGACTTTGGACTGCGAAAGGCTACCTCTGCCTCCTGATGGTAACCTAACTGGTTTTTGACACATGTACAGAAACGTCTCTGCGAGAGGTTGTGTTGACTGCCTTATTCAGGTAACATCAAAAAATATATAGCAGTAAACAAGGATGTCAAAAGGCTTGCATGTCTCCATCTAAGCCTTAGTCCTTCCTTGTGTGTTTTCCATATGTCCCCCTCAATCCTGTCCCACTTCTTTCCTCCTAGAAGAAACAGATACCCAGCAACTGCTGCTTGTCTCCCATCCTTTCTACTCCAGGCAAAGGGTTTTAACAGGTTCAAGTTTCTTTGATCCTGACCTCGGAAACATCCATCTATAACCTATCTGGAGCCAAGTAGCAAGCATTTCAGTGTTAGTGGTCCCTGTTCTTACAGACTCCTAGGTATCCTCTCTGGAAGATATTAATCTTTGTCATTATTCTGTTTAGTATTTGTTTTTCTTAAGAGTGTCCTTTAATTCTGTATAATTGAACAAAAAATATCAAACAGATAAAATGAGGTACTTAACGACAGCCATGAAAATAATACAGATATATCATTCTTTACAACAACCAAATGAGTATGAAGTGCTTCGCACACTGCCACCTTACAATCTGGATATTACACAAGTAAAAATAAATGCACACACCCATAAAACTAGTAAAACAGGCTGTTGCAGCTACACATAGTTCCTTGTGTTCATTAAAATTCTATCTTTATTGAGCTTATCTTGATTGGCATGCAGATCAAAGTGAAAATGTAATAAATAAAAGAATATACATAATGGAATCCATGGAAAGAAGCTATTCAGAAGATAATTCCAGTAGGTAAATTGCAATGTAGTATTAAAAACAACAGTGCAGAAGCATTTGAAACATAACACGTCATAGACTGTTGAAGGGCTGGATCCTGAGGCCATTACTCACTTGCGTAGACACACTGACTTCAAAAGAATTACTCACTGTGAGTAAAGATAGTTGGAGTACAACTAAACAAGAGAGTATTAGCTCCTTCAGTGCAGCCGTGTAGCTGAACAACAGCTCTGTGTGAGTGTGATCCCATCGGCAATATCCAGCTCAGTCCATAGTGGCAGCTCCGACCCTGCTCTGGGATGTGGTGAGCACCTGCGTAGGGCAGAGGATCCCTGATCAAATGGGGAGAGTGAGCACAAATACGCATAAATAGGAAACAAATATGTTTTCCTTCAGTTGTGCCCACCTGTGTTGCTTATAAAAATAATTTTCTTACTTCCTTAGCTCTGTCTGGCCTTGCACAGCCCATACATGGAAAAGTGAGCTGGATCAGCCTCATCTCATCCATTATTAAACAAATAGTTGTATTTTGCTGAACTGGGGCCCAGATTTCCATAGCTGAATTTTTATAGCTCTTTAAATGTACGGAGAAAGAACAGTTTGACTGTCAGAAGTCAAGGGTGAATTTTTAGGGTAAACAACAAAGACCAACATTTTTTTTCTCCTTAAACTGCTAATTGAGTATTCTGATGCAGTCATATAGATGAACATAAGGCCTCAACGTAATTTTATTGAAATTTTTATTGGCACAACTATACAAGTGAGATAAGGGATGATTTACAAGGTTAGTCACAAAAAATTAATGAAACAGAAACCAGATGACAGATTCTAGACATCAGAAACTAGAAGGCAGGGTCTGTACATTGTGGGCTATTGAACAGAATGAGTTCAATCCATCATATGAGAGAAAGTACATGTAGGAAAAAACTGACAAAGGAGAAGCCTAACAGAAAGATTTATTAAATAAATTTAGAAACCTAACTGGCATCATTGGCTGTTGTTCACTTCCATTGTTTAAGCACTGGGAACCAACAAAAAGATCTGGATATACCAGGTTCTGCTTTTCTGGAAAATAAAATTGAGGGAAAATTTCTCCCACTTTGGTCTTTCATCCCTTTTATGTTTGATCATTCTTATTACGTACACAGTATAACCAAGAATTAGCCAGGCTTTCGTGCCATAAGGATGAGTTTCAACAGAGAAAAACATTTGTCTGTGGTTACAGACTGGCTCTCTGGGAAAAAAAACAAAACACAAACTGGTTGCGGCAGTACGTACTGGAACTTCTAAAAGCAAAGCATGAGGCTAAGTTTACCTGTCTGCCTACCACTGCCTAGAGTGTTTTCCCAGGTCTCAGCTAGTTTATAACATATGGTTACCTGCAGTCATGTGAAAGTGTTTTCAACCAGCCTGGTGAATTTTTGGCAGCCACTACTGTTTTACATAAAAAACATTTCATGCTATTTTGAAGTAGTAGGAGGCAGTGTCCCCTTCCTCAAAACATTAACAGATATTTTGAGCCAAATTCACTACCTCTTTGACCCAATTTTATCTTCATATGACTCAATCAATGCCAGCAGTATTACATCCATGTGCCACTTTGGAATAAAACACTGTAGTGAATCAATCCCCTTTGTTCCTTTCTTCTACATTTTTCCACTGCCACCATGAGAGATTCAAGGAAATTTTCTACATCTGGGAGCTTTCTGAGTAAGCATTGGAAGATATTGGCATCCATAAAACCCTGACAAGCATCTCAGAGATTATGATGTCTATAATACTGAAAAAAATGCCACCCAGGTTATTACAATGCATATATTTTTTCTTTTTGTTGTTTATATTTTGTGAGCAAAACTAAATCCTATTCCAATAGCTAAGTTGAGCCTTCTCTTTAAATGAAAGCATTTCCCCCAGCTCACTGAAGCTCCTAACTAACTGACACGAAAGTTAGCTGCATTATGTGGGCTTCAGGCCATCCTCAGCACAATCAGTCTTCGTCAAGCTGAAACTTGCTGTGTTTAGGCAGGTTGGGATTTCTAAACAGGTTGTTCAGCCCTATTTTCTATGCTCAGTTGCCCAAGGATTTGTTTTCTTCCAAGAGCAACAACAAAGTATTTAGCTTAAAAAAGTTTTGAAAGAGTCTAAAAAAAAATGTTTTGAAAGTTTTGAAGAGTTTTGAGGGATTTTTCTAGCCTTAAAATGGGCAGTTCCACTAGAACAGACACCAGGTTTTCAAGATGAAAGGGGCTCTGCATGCTATGAAGGACTGGCAGGCTGTTACCTCTGGCTTTTCTCCTTAAATTGTGACCTTTCAGGTATGTTGCTACATGGCAGAAGTTTGACAGGATCTGGAGGTCTAACTGAGGACACTTCAGGAATCTGAGGAAGGATTACTCTTAAGTGTTCACACCGTTGTACTTGATCATATTCATTAATAAGGTGCTTAGAGCCTAGAAAGGTCATGACTCTGTCTACTTAAGCCTAAATAAAGAATATCCTTTCATGTAGTGTGTATGTTTTCATGGTATTTGGTGGTGTGGGGCTTTTGTACAAAAATGTAATAAAATGCTCTTCCAGCATGTCCTGTTCAAGTAAAGGTGTATTTACTTGAAAAGTAAAACAATCAAACAAACAAACAAAAACCCAAGCTCTGAAGAGGATGTAAACCAACAAGTCCATCAGCACCTCTTCCAAAACAGGGAATAATAACAGTCTATGCAAGATACAGTTGCTTCCCCTAAAGGGAAAAAACCCAAACTGAGCATACATGGATTTAAGTAACTTAAAGATGAAATGAAGAGTCCATCTCAGTTATCAGTATAGATCAATACAATATAGATCATGCAAGGCTTTCTTTTGCCATATATCCTGTACGTGATAGAGACTGTTCTTAATGTAGTATGTTGAGCTACACATTTAAGGAGCTCTATATGAATAAAAGCTACATAAATACCCAACATATTCAACTTAGCAGTTATATTCACTTACGGAGTCAGCCTTGCACCTGTAGATTCCTACGAATTCTTAGATATTCAACAGCTATGCTGCCTTCACAAGCTTTATACTACTGAAGTAGTTCAAAGAAGAAGAAATAAAAACCCCAGAGTTGTTAGACAGGGGTTTCAAAAACTGCCAGTAGCACGCACTTACAGAGTTTCTAGTGGTAGCCATAGACTTATGTCCTCAAATGTACACAAGTCTGTGGTACTCTGTATACAACGAACATGTCTGCTGGAAATGTCATGCCAGTTCTAATGTTTTTTCTAGCTTCAAATTCCAAACAAGACAGGAATCCAGAGGTGTTAAATGCCACACGGAGTACCTAGGAAAAGGCAGTCATTGCCACAAAATGTTTTTGAGCCTGCAAACACAGGAGAAAGAAAGTACCGTTATCCCCATTTTATAAGTATGAGCATCGAGAGATGAAAGGACCTGCCTCTGTTATTCATGGAAAGATTATCATTGACTTCAGTGGGTGTAGTATCAGCCCTATAGCGGTATGAAACTTGGCTCCTAATTACATTAGGCCCACGTAGGCTTAGTTTCAGCCACAGTTCATTTTTATCACCAGGTTGTTAACCTGTAAACCAAAGGTATTTCAACTGCTGACAGAGCCTGACTTGCGGTTCGAGGCTCCCAGGATGTTTGACTAAGAGAAACCCATGTCCAGTCACGTTTCGTTTGTGCTCCAAGTGTTTGGCTTCCATCAATGGCTTGGGATGGCCTGTTCTCTGCAGATTAAGAGGAAACAATATATGACGCACAGGCTTGTCTCACTCACTTCAAAGTGTGAGCAACAGTGACTCACCCACCTCCACAGACATCTTTAAACCCTGTGCTGAGTTTCCTATTTTTCTTCTTGTGTCATAGA
Source organism: Phaethon lepturus (assembly GCF_000687285.1). Taxonomy (NCBI): domain Eukaryota; kingdom Metazoa; phylum Chordata; class Aves; order Phaethontiformes; family Phaethontidae; genus Phaethon; species Phaethon lepturus. The sequence continues at coordinate 157,679 of NW_010554126.1, read as the reverse complement.
TAGCATTGCTGTCTTTTGTTTTCTTCAGCCTACGTTCACCAGCTTTGCAGAATTTTGAATCTAATCTGGTAATGAGGTTGGGCTTTTTTTTTTTTTTATGGTGCCTTTGGGTTCCCCGTATTCTTTCATAGTTTACTTAACCAAACAGCATGTGTTTAATTTTCTCAGTAACTCTGGGTGTTACCAAATAAGAATAATCTGCATAATATCTACGTGAAAAGGAAGCTTGTTATTCACACTTCGTTATCATCTTGTCGCAGCAGACAGCTGCTGTCACTGTTTGCCCTTTTCAGTGGAAGTGGGCTAAATTCATCCTAGTCACAGACGGGGGTAGGTGGCTGTGGTGCAGTCCCCATCTATTTCGAATATGATATGTCAGATTGAGCTGTTCTTTTACAGAGCAGGGAAGCTTATTGAACAGAAAAGGTTAATTAACCTAACAGTGGACTGAACTGGCCCATGCAGGACATCAGCTGGGACAGGAAAAGCTTCCGTAAGTTCTTCAAAAGATACTTCATCAGGAATACCATGAAAAAAACATAATTACTGTATTATAAAAGTCTGGCCAGATAACACCACAGCTTCACCGGGAAGGATTTATCTGCTCTTGTGCTTGCAGTCTGATGCCAGAATTCAAAGAAGCTGGGTCATCTATAGCTGTGTAGGTTGTTGATCCTGTAGCCTAGTATGCAAAAAGTGGATACCACCACCACCACGGCTTCTCCTACACCACTGTTTTTGAAGTAAAGTGACCGCGGCAGCTCTGCCCTGTGCTGAACCCAGTACTGTTGATCTGCATTAGACATGATCTAAGCATGCCTAGAAGATTGGGATCCTTAGGGGCCTTAGGCATTGGAATACCTACTTTGTAAATCCCAAACGCACTCGGGGAAACAGCAGTCTACATATTTAGTTTAGTCAAGGTGTCAGTGGCATAATTTTAAGCATCAAAGTAAATTTTGTAATGGAAATTTTGAGTACTTCAGTGGAGCAAAAGTTATTGGGAAAATCGCTTTTCTCTTTCTTTGATGAAATTCCCCTCGGTTGCACCGTAAGAGCTTAGGTGCTTTATTTGAATCTTGCTGAAGGCACCTGCCTGTCTGAGCTTCAGCTCTTCTGGGTGTCCAGAGCTCTGCTTTGGCACATGCCCAGAACAGTTTAAGCAGCGTGATAGCTATCTTCCACCTAAGAAGCTAGGCATTCCTCTGCTGAAGTCTCCTGGGGGGCTCAAACCTGCAGACATTCTCAAAAAACACCAAACGTACACCCAGAAGGCTCTTGGAAAATGCTTTGTGGGTGCTTTTTTAGAACAGACAGTGGAGGAGGATCTGCCACCCACCTTTCATACAATACTCTGTGGTTGAGTCGTTTGCTTAGGAAGTTAGACTCAGATTCAACCCTTTGCTTTGACTGAAGGGGTTGAAACCAATGTTTCTCCAAGGAAAACGTCCTCCCCAGGGGTGACATTGTTTAGACAGGGAGACATGGGTTTTCATGCACTTTCTTTACTGTTCCTCTTGAAGTAGTTTTACTATGTAGAAGAAAATTCAAAAGTCACTGGACAGGCACCTCCACAGAGGTACATTATTCTGTAGCCTGCACAAAGTAGGTTTGGGCAGAGCTCCCTCCTTCATGGCCTGTTTATACACTTTCTGGTCAACACCCTTTCAATTCAACTCAGACAAGTAGGAGGTTTGACACTTGAAAGACTGGAAGAAATTAAATCCAAGTCTCCCACTTGGTCCTCTACAGCTTTACTTGTACTAAATAGACAGCAACATTTCCATCACCGGCACATTTCAAAAGCATGCTTTTGGAAAGAGGAGCATCTACTTGTAGTATGCATCTACTTACAAGTTCTGGTCTGTGAATGCAAAGTAAGACATGTCTTGATCTTTGTATTTGTTGTAAAATAGCTGAAAGTGCCTGAATGGTGAGTACGGTGAAAACGTAGATTTGAACCCTGTCTTGGGTCATCTGACCTTCCCTATGCTGTGTATGTAAAGCCTCATACATAGGCTCCGGTTTCCACTCCAAACAGGCAACAACTGTACATAGTTTTTGCAATCCCTGATAAGACTTAATAATGCCAGTTTGAGTTCCTTTCCACCTTAACTAACAGCTCAGCCGTTCTTACATTTAGTGATATAATTTTGCTGTTTTTAGGTCTACTTGTATTTCTGGACGCTTATATTTCTCACTTAACCGAGTTATATTTCATCTGTTTTGTAGACAAGGATTTCAAATCACTCGCAATGGCAAGAAGGTTATATTCTACTGCACCTATGGCTTCTGTCTTTTCTCTTTTTCATGGATGTACTTTTTTTTACCTTGGTCCACTAAGCAAACACCGAAGTGGCTTCTTGGTGGAGAGTGTGATGTCTTCAGATCACTGACAAAACAGAGGAAACCCTAGGGAAATCGAGAAAGTCGGAAGGCTTAGGCAGAAACTGCCCTGGGTTTTGATATCCTGGAAGCTCTGGCTCTGAAGTGATGGTGACCGAAGAAGATGGCAACAACACAGGAGGGTCACGTCTGTGTGGGGGAAGGAAGGGTTGGCAGGAACCAGGAAGCTTGAAGCAAGGGAGTTCAGGTGAGGGACAACAGGTGAGAAGTTGAGTTGGATGGACAGGAAAAACTGGGGCTTTGAGTTGCTGGGAATTTGGAAGGATGATAAAGTGTATGTGGGAAGCTCAGGTAGAAAGGATTTCTCTGCAGAAGACTGAAGGGAGGATTAGGAGAATTCAGGACATAGTTGACACTTAAGAGAGCAAAGTGTAAGATCTGGGAATTGTGCCAGGGAGGAAATTTCCTGTCAGGAAAAGGACATCAGATGTATTGGGAGTTGGTGGAAGCCTCTGAGGAAATATGGTGACTAGGAGCCAAATGTTTTGGAGGAAAAGAGACTTTGAAATCAGACTGAGTGGAACTAGGGACATGGAGGCAGTATTTCATTTTCCCCTCCTACTGCTTCCACCTCCAGGATCCTCAAAACTCCTGCATGGGAGCAGCTATGCATACAAGGGACAATTACCTCCTCCTCCATCCTGCATCAGTCTGATTTTGAAAGGACAGAACTGTTTGAAGGTAGTGACCATGTTTTATGTCTCTGGGTGACTTGTTCCAGTAAAAAAAACAGAGCAGTTGTGGAATCCTCCATCTCTGGAGGACTCCAACACTCAGCTGGAAAAGGACCCAGCTGAGCTAATCCAGTATTTATGATAGTTACCCTTTGAGCTGGGGCTTTCTGCAGATGACCTCCAGAGCTCCTTTCCCAGAATGTTTCTCATGGTGCCTGGTTCTAGGGATCTAGAAAGCATTTATTTATAGAGGCAGCCTTACCTTTGACACCTTACACTACACCAGCCTGGTTCAATTTCCCTTTATTTTTGCTCAAGGTCACAGATACGTGTATCTGCATTATCCCATAATGTCGGTGTCCCCATAGGCTTGCAATAATGTATTCTGAGTTCACATTTCTGTAACAGAAAGCAATGTAATTTAGAGAACACAAAGACCACCCAAGGGATTTCTGTGCCTCTTGCTGAATTTATCTTGCAGTTCAGGTCTCCTTCTAATCTACCCATTTTGTCACTCAAAATCATCACTTCTGCTTGACCCGCCTGTAGGCCAAAGGGCAAGCTGAAGACTTGGCTTCTTTCCACATCCTGTTAAAGGCCATTTCTGAAGTCATAAATGTAGTTTGCTGAAGAATGAAAGCACTCCTTTTCCTGTATGAATTGGTAATACAGCTCTTCTGCAGTGCTCACAGCTGAAGCTGGTGGGACATAGAAGCTTTTGTGGAATCAGAAAGATTTTTCTTATGTTTCCTGCCAAAAATACCTTCTCCAAACTTAACGACAAAGTAGGAACAATTACACCATTTCGCTGATTTGTTTTGGAAACCGGGAGGTATGAGGTACTGCCTGAACCTGCACTTGGTCCCTCCAGCTTCAGATGTACTGCTGAGGCACCACGTTATAGCCCAGCCACCACGGCTCCCTCTGCTCTTGTGGAGCCACCAAGTCTCCCTGCCACCCTGAGAAAGTGCCCATCTTCCTCCTGCGACATTAGAGGGAGTCTGAGGTGACTAACCCCTTAATTTACATGCCTCACATAGGTGATTAACGTTAGGTAGGAAGAATTGTGGCTGCAGTGTATCATTGAAACATCTTACCTTATTTTCCAGATCAAAGTTTCTCGTGTTTTTGTTCTGATGAAACAGTTCGGTACTTAACAAGATGAGCACGTAAACATTTGACATACTAATTAGAGAAGCCAGCCGTTTACTGTATCTTTCCATTATCCTGCAATCCTGTTTCAACTAATATGTTATGGCATGTGTTTTATTATGGACTTCCACAACTGAGCCCTAAAATTAAGTAAGTATCTGTAACTGGAGTTGTATAAATTATATTGCTAACAATGAGAAATTCTGGGTTGGATTGAAATCAGAATTCCCCACCAAGTTAATTTTTAAAATAAAAATGTAAAACTTTTTATTCTGTGGGAATTTTTAAAGTGTTTGGCTTAGTTGTGACTCAGCAGCAAATTTTGAAACTAAATTTAACATGAATGGTGTTCACAGTTTTAACCAGCCTTTCGGTCCCAGCAATAAGAGAGCCATTCAGCTATCAACTCTCATCTTTAAGACTGAGTGAAGGATTGGAAAACAATGAGAAATTCCAGTAGTCTTTGTTGGTAGTGGGTCAATGGACTGCATTACAACCAAACTGCTGGATACTACACAAATTATTTGGCTTTAAGGTGCAAAAGTAAGCTATGTGTTTAAGGATATGATGAATATTCTTCAGAAAAGTGCTAGGTGAACATGTTCTATATGGCGAATAAGTATGTCTGTTTACCAAAGCATTTTCTAACAATAGTAAGAAAATCACCAGAAACTTATTCAACCTTAAAACAACCAAAAACACCCCCAAAAACCCAAAAACTTACGTTGGTTTGAATAAAATATAAACTAAAGAACACATACAAAAAATCCATTTATGATATTGTTTGACTATGCAATGTGCAACTAAAAATGTTACGATTGTTTGCAGAGTATCTACTACTAAACCAAACAAAAGCATGCTGTGACTTGATTGACCTATGCATCAGTGCATGCCGAGCTATTTGAGTTATTTCACAGTTTGGGAACATTCTCACATAATCCTATACATATGGTTACTGCATTTGTTTTTTGAGTTAACTTACCATTCTTTTGAATAGTACACATAATCTTCAATGTTCAGCTGGGAAAATAATTTATAAACAGTGATTGTAAAAAAGCAGCTCCGCTGCTTCTTGTTGTCAAGAGGCTGGTACTGATATCACTGAATTTCTTTTAAAAGTCCACTTCACCTGAGCAGCAAGAGATCTCTAATGCGACGTTAGGAGGAGATGTTGTGGTTCTAGTACAGATAACAGATTCGAGTCAGCAGTGGACTCTGCTCAAGACTATGTAATCAAGGTGGTTTGTAAGTTGAGAAACATTGCAGCTGCATGCAGAGGAGGTGGCTTGGCATTTGGCAGGAATCTCCATCCTGCAACTGTCAAATCCACAATCACAATCCATCATGCAGAATAATGGCTTCCTCCTTCCTGTTCACTCCATGGTCCAAGCGTGATTTTCCACCTTGAATGAATCCAGTCTTCCACCTATATTTTATTGTACACAATCAGATACACAATATGGTATCATTAGAAAGTAAATATTTATTAGTCTTCATTAACAGAAATACTCCCTGTATTGGCATTTGATACTTGAAAGTAACCATTTGTTTTTTGCATGTCATGGTATAAGTTGTGGTGTGACAACGATGACAATTGTTGATTTTTCAACAATGGTCACTGCTGGGGTGAATGAGTACAAGGTGATGAGACAATCCTTACTCCTACTGACTGTCTTTGGTAGAAGAGTGATGTAAATAGTGAAAAAAGCAGAATACCATTTCAGATTTTATTAGTAAGTAACCAAGGTATTCCTGAGAAAGTCTGCAGCCCCGATGAAATAGCAATTTTTAACACCTACAGAAAAAATTTCACCTGAATGCCTAAAAGTGCTTGAAACATTATGGGCTTCCAGTAGCAAATATATTGATATGATCTAATTTTTTTTACCTTTAATAACAATAAGTATCATTCAGTAACAATAAGTAGTATTGTAAGCCTTGCAGTAACTGCCTTAAAAAGAAACTCTTGATATACTCCAGATTCTTAGCCAAATGAAAACATAGAAAGACAGATGTGTTTATCAGCAGTCTCCAGGGAATTAATTTCACACTGAGTTCGAATGCAATGACTGGAAGTAAATAATTTTCCCGTGCTAATATATTTTCTTTTACTTTTCAGTGTTAAGACATTCTCTCTTTTTTTTTTTTTCTCTTGATCTTTTTGGGGTTGAAAACAGGATTCCTCTGAGCTGTTTGCAAATTAGGGTCTGAAGGAGAATTAGGAAACAAATGTGTTTACTGAGTAAGATTAAGTCAGTGCAAGAGCAGGGGAACAGGAAGGATCATAAACCAGAGAGACCAGTTCAAACCAATTTTCACAGAACTCCTCCCTTTAGTAACATTACTGTAAGTTACAAATATTACATCATCAGAACAAATTATTATTTGCTAATCCATGATTCAGAAGGCCAACCATTGTTAAACAGCACTCTTTGGAAACTGGTTAACCCTTTGCGCTCCATTTACTAGACCACCAAATGTAAAGATGCAAAGAAGCTATGGATGAAGTGTGCTGAGAGATCAGTGACTTTGGAACTGGTAAAGTACATATACAGTCCTTTATATAGAGAACTCGCAAAAGGTGGCAGGTAGCCACATCTGGCACGTTAGTACAGTCATAGAACAAGTGCAGTGCAAAAATCTCACCATAACCCAGTTTAGTTGATGTATTACATCGCTGACAATTCATTTTCTGGAGCCTGTGTTGAACTTCTCATGAAAAATGTTAATTACAATAACTTGTTTGGTGAATACTTCTGTAATTTGTGAAATGGACTCAGGCAACCACAGTCATATCATATAAGGACACTGATATCCACATCTGCTCAGACCTCTCATTTTTTTCTATCCAAATCAATACTCCTCTTAGAGGACAAAAATACCTGTGGAGAAGAATGAACGTAAATAGTGTACAAAGGTATCCCAGGAAGCACTAGAAGAACATACTACCAAAATCAGAAGATAGGAGAAGGAACTGTTTAAGGAGGGGTCTTTATTAGTGTTTTCGTTTGGGTCGGGAGTGCTACTTTGAGGGCAATCTCAAAATTCTAGGTCTGCCCCTACCTATGTAGACTCATAGAATCATAAAATGGTTTGCGCTGGAAGGGACCTTTAAAGCTCATCTAGTCCAATCCCCCTGCAATAAGCAGGGACATCTTCAACTTGAGCAGGTTGCTCAGAGCCCCATCCAACCTGACTTGGAATGTTGCCAGGGATGGGGCATCTACCACCTCTCTGGGCAACCTGTGACAGGTTTTCACCACTCTGACTGTGAAAAATGTCTTCCTTAGATCTAGTCTACATCTACCCTCTTTTAGTTTAAAATCATTACCCCTTGTCCTATTGCAACAGGTCCTGCTAAAAAGTCTGTCCATGTCTTTCTTATAAGCCCCTTTGAAGTACTGGAAGACTGCAATAAGGTCTCCCTGGTGCCTTCTCTTCTCCAGGCTGAACACCCCCAACTCTCTCAGCCTGTCCTCGTAGAAGAGGTGTTTCATTCCTCTGATCATTTCTGTGGCCCTCCTCTGGATCCGCTCCAACAGGTCCATGTCTTTCCTGTGGTGAGGGCACCAGAGCTGGACTCAGGACTCCAGGTGGGGTCTCCCCAGAGCGGAGTAGAGGGGCAGAATCACCTTCCTCAACCTGCTGACCAGTGAAGCTTTGGTTTGCATCATGCCGCCTCTCAAAACATGCAAGCTGGATTCCTTTTGGATGACACTAACAAATGTACTCCAAAAGACTACCTAACACCTTCTAAATGCAAGCTGGATTCCTTTTGGATGACACTAACTAATGTACTCCGAAAGACTACCTAACACCTTCTTATGGAAATTCAGTCAACAGGACCAACCTAGAACTAGTCTGATGTCAAACCCCTGAAATGTGTGCAGTGTACGCATCATTCCTCAACACTTGTTCCCATTGCTCTGTATTTGCTAATGCAGATGTAGCCTTAGATACCTCAGGTTTTGAGAGGCTCATTGCAGAGGTCTGAGAAGAGTCAATAAACGGTCCAGAACCATCTCATTGCAATTTGCAGCTATTCCATTTGCCTGTGTTATCAGTGGGACAGTGCCATTTAAAATTTTGTCTGCTGTCTTAGAAAGATGTTTTGTTGTTAGAGCCCTGAGAACCTTCAGAAATGTCCATTTATTTTGGCCGCTTGTGGATGAGTATTCTCCTGTGCACTGTTGAACATAATTAGGCTACAGACTAATTGTGGTTTTCTCCATAGCACCTAATTACCTTTTTTTTCACATCTTGACTTACTTTGCACTTTCTGGAGTTCAGAATTAAAAATACAGTGAGTATTGATGGGTTCTGAAAAAAGTATGTTTCCTTTTAGAGAAAGTTCCTACAGACACTTGAGCATTAGTTGCTTTCTTTTGGGGCAGAGTTAACACCACGTGTGCCGATGATCCTCTTGACTTTGTGTTTTGTTGGTTGTTTTATTATGCCAGATCATCATGTATTACATTGATGTAAATGACTGTACAAATGTTGTAAATTACTTTCACTAGATAGTGGATTCTTCAGTCTATGTGTAAGGATTTTAAGTATAATTGCAAAGGAAAAAGCATCTCATGAGAAAGATGTCTGAATTAAGAACAGTCCTAAATAAGTCAGGTTAATCAGAGAAGTCAGAGAAGTCTCCACAAGCCCCAAAACAGACAAGTGTCTGTTCTACTCAAGTCTGAGTGTGTAGGATTCAGCTCAGCCTAATTTATGGTGTGTGCAGTGTAGATACCTGCACCTCAATTAGGTGTTAAGCTCCTATTAAAATTAATGGAGAGTTTGAAGATTGCCTAAACATAGTCTTCCAGTGCCATTTGAGATGCCATCAAGAATATAAGATATCTGCATGAAGCCTGCAGATAAGACAGAAGACCTAGGGGTGACCCATGCTCTTCTGGAGCAGCCTAAGGCTGACAACAAACGGCATCTAACACATAAATAAGTTGGCTATGTTTAGGAAATTGAATTGGATCTGAGCTTTCCCTTGACTCTGATGGGAACTTGGACAAGCTCAGATACAGGCACCTGTGTTGCCGAGCTTAAATTCAAGCAAGCTGAATTCTACCCCATATCTCATAATGTATGCAATGGAAATGGTAAACAAGTGCTGGCAATGTGAAGAATAGCCCTATTCACAGGAAAGAAAGGACAGAGGTAGGCTGTGGTACTATTAATGAACAGGAATGGCATATTTATGTGTGCTGGAAATAGAACTGTGCAAATAATGGATTTTGGGGTTTGGTGGTTGAACTGAAAGTTATACAATAAATGCCTTTCAGTTAACCTGAAATAGAATTTTTTTTGTGTGTGTTAACCAATATAAGGAACATGTGTCTCATCTGGTTTGTTAATGACCAAGAACTAGATTTCTATGTAGCCTGTAGCCATGGGTTAAGCATCGTAGCTATATTCCTGTAGCTGTGGATTAAAAAGCTTAGAAAGGATGCTGGGCAGGAACCACCAGATCATGAACTGAAAATTACCATGCAGCGATATGACAGGAAATAATAAACAATCTTATTTTACAGCATGACTGGAAAGCTTATCTGCTATATTACATATTTTATGGGTTCTACTCTGCAACTTTTACTTTGGATTGCCTTCACTTGAAGTGCCACACTACTTATTCATCAATGTGAATGAGCAAAAGTGATTCATCATGCAAAAAAATTGTGAAACTGGGCAGTATCTCTTATGTATCTATGTGTTCACCCGTCTCCAAAATAATCATCCAAAACCCATCATTTGAGGGTATATGAGGCAGATTCTTATGCTCTGACATCAGATTTAGACCTGAAAGTTTGTCTGGTTTAATTATATTGTTAAACTGGTAAAATATGTCAGTCTAAACATGCTATCACAGTTTTGGAGGTACTGAAACTGCTGCAGGTTATGCCCGTTCAGGATTTAGAATAAGCTATAATAACATTAAAACTTACATGCCAGCATAACTGCGTTTGCACCGGAACACATAACTGTGCTCATAAAGCTGCTGGGTTTTACCTACTCTGAGTCAAATGGGAATGCTCATGTAAATAAAATGAACAGACTTTGAGTCCTGATCAACATGAATAAACTATATGGAAAAAAATGTAAAAATACCTCTTATATTAAGTTCATACCCATGAGCAGTTTAAAGCTACAAATGTTTAGGAATATATAAGCTGAATTTTTCAAAGAAGATACATGTTGATACTTCATATTATGACACAGAAAGTTGTGCAGTTGGCAGTAAAAGTTACTTTTCCTTCAAAAAAAGTTATATTAATATTTACTTGATTGCCTGATAAAAGTAATACTACAAAAGAATATTGCAAAACCTTGGAGGCTTGGCATGCTTTTCTATGTGGGTGGAAAAATGTTGTGCTGAAGCCAAGCTGGAATGAATCATGAAACTGTAGCATAAAAAATATACTAGAAGATCTATATTTTTTTAAAAAGATGACAGGTAGAATAATAAAGCTGTGGGCCTTACAAGTACATGCAATATAAACATGTTGCTGGAATAACATTGTATAGTATATTATGCAGGACAGGCTTTGATTTCAAGGACAGCAGTAGGGTTTTGGCCTTCATTCACAAGTTTAGGCTCTGAACTGAGGTGTTAGGAGTCCCATCACCCAAGATGTTCTCCAGGGGAACTCAACAGGGACAGGTTTTCCTCTGCTCTGTAAGTTCTAAGGGGCATATTAAGGGTTATAACGTTATTTCTATCACTGCATCTTCTATGTTAATGGTGTCAAAATAATGTCCCACAGGTTAACCCGGCAGAGGTTGGCACGTGGTCAGGTTTCTTTAGCCTGTATGCTTCTTGTGTCTCAACACTTACGGGACAACTTCAGGGAAATGCACACAAAATTTGATTGCCCTGCTGACACCCCATATCAACCTCATGCCATAATTACCAGGTTGAAATAAAGATGCATGTAATGCCAGGTGAAAACAAGAGTGTGTTAATCTCATGCGTAAGCATCTGTGCGTGGGTATGAAATGATGCTGTCTAAAAGGAAGGCAGGGACCATCCCCTCACCTGGAGGCCAAGTGATGCTGGCTGGCTTGCATCAATGCTGCCTAGCACCAGTCCTTCTTACAGCAGAGTCATCCCAGAGACTGCATGGAGGGACAATCCTAAGGACAGGGCCAAGGAGTGAGCTAAGATTCAAGAAGTTTGACCATCAAGAGTCTGGTGAATAAGTTCACTAGCAGATTGTCTGTGTAAATGTACCCATTGTCATTTATCATAGGTAAACAGGCATTGCAGATAATCCTGTTCTAGTTATTAAAAGGCGTGTTATGCAAATGTACCATATACATTTACCTGTAATAGGACTGTTCTAGTCCTGTGTTTCTACTTTTTATAACAATCATTAAAATATATTCACCAACTGACAAACATGGAACTAGTTTGAAGCATTTATTTATCTGCAAAATTTTATGATATTTTTAGAATTCAAGCCAAAGCACTTCTTTGGATGGACCAGCTAAAGAAAAGAGGAAGCAGGAATAACAGATGCATGGAGAATTAACTTAATTGGTGTAACTTAGGGCCCAATTTTGGTTTCTTTTAAAAAAAAAATGAGGTGAAGGACTATTGAAACCTCTTCAAGGAATTTGCTTTTAACAGTCCACTGAGAACAGAGTAGTTGGGAACAAAAAACAAGAAGTCTATACTCCTTTTTGAAAGGAGGCAAAAAATAACAAAGAGCAGGCAGATCAAAACCCAAGTAAGGGTACGCTCAGAAGCACCGTGACCGGGAGGAGTGGGATGTGCTTGTGCCCTCGTAGCTGCTACTTGCAGCTGCTTCTCCCTGCCTCATGCGTATGCGTGAGTAAGATCCCAGGGCTCTTATCACTCACCCTGTCTGGATTTGAGGCCGCTCCCCAGGCAGGCTCATTTGTCAGGAGCTTTGGCTGGGCATCACGAGCGGCATTTGGCCTCCAGGTCTTCACTTGAGGAATCTTGCTCCAAGGTCCAAATTCTGACGCTCTCGCTGTCATCGAACAGTCCCTTATTTCCCAATCCGTTCACTATCTCTCAGGTCTCAATTTGGCCCTCAATTAGTGACACAGATAAGGTGTTATTTACATTACACTGTGATTTTTATTGACACCAGAGAAATTCACTCTGGCTCTATGTGCTACCTCTAATGATTGAATGAATGAGTAGTTGTGAAGGGGTGGGGGAAACTGAAGAACAAACTCTTGAGTTCCATCCTTGTCTCCATAACTGAAGTACAGCAAGCCCTGCTCAGCTCTGATGCATTTGTGCCTATGTATGCACTTAAATATTTTAATTTATTTCACCATTGGTTGTTTATTATTGGCTTTACAATTCCATAAACACGATCTCACTTTAAAACATATGGCTGGATTAGGGAGCTGGTGGCATTCACTATAAATGAAAGTTTTAAACTTTGCAGAGCTTATATATCGTTCAGTATAATATATAATAGAGCCTTTTCTCTCTTTTTTTTTTTTCATTTCACATAAAGCTAGGAAAAACATGTTTCCTATCAACAGTTTTTATAAGAAAAGGAAACACATTTAAAAAAATATATTTAAATAACATTAAAAAGAAAATGTATAAGAAATACAAAGGCTAGAGAAAATAATTAATCACAGTATTTCTACCAAACAACCTTTTTTGTCAGCTGTATTTAATCAATACAAGATTGGGGAATGAAGACAAGGAAGCACATGGATAGATAGAGCATACTGCCTGTAGTTAGCCAAACAGTAAATATAACTGTATCTCCAGTCTAGTATTGCAATCAACTGCTATCATCATTGACTCTGAGCAACATTTCTTCTGCAGAAGCAATGTCTCCATGTTCCCTCAGGAAATTCCCACAGGACTTTATGATCATTTTAATTGTACTTGTTAGAAATTTCATACTGTTTTCTTTCAGAAATTTTAATTTGCTCTTCTGTGTTTGTAGCATATTTGGCAGTAGATGAGGTTTTACACGTTCATTAAAAAGCAATCCTTCCCCAAAGCCCACACACAATTTCTCTCAGAGTTTGGCATTCCCTATGTTACTCAAGGATAAAAAGTGAGGTTCAACTTTTCACATCTCTCCCAGAACCCAGGATCAGCAAGCAGATGAACATTGAGTGAAATAGTTCATATTTGCCTATGTCTGACTGAGCTACCTCAAAGATTACCATTGATTATTCTCATGGAAGGAGCCTAGAGCTAGAATCCAAAGTTTTGCTAAGAGGTGTCGTGTATATACCTCTGCCCTTTGAAGATTTTCCCTTTCCTAAGCTGGTACTGTAACTCTCTCATTTAGCAGTGGGTTCCTTGGTAGGAAACTTGCTGGAAAACAAGAGAAACGTATCAGCCAGAAACTCCAGCTTGTAGACATAGTTGTAGAAACAACCAAAATGGGGACAGCAGACAACAGCTTCTATGGGAAAGAGATTGTGATAGCATATACCTAACCCTGACATGATAGCAGCCCAGGAATAGGTAGTGACAAGGCAGATTGCCCGAGCTGTGACCAAGTGAGACAACTAGAGACAACTGCTAAAAAAAATGGTCCCAGTCAGAAGCACTCAATAGTTTGAGGTTCTGTAGGTTATCAGGGAGGTATGTAGGGTGCAGGAAGCTGTTAAAAGAGTTTCTTTTTCTACACAGAACAGGTGTAACGCAAGAAGCCTTCCTAAATAATTTGTTTATGGAGTGGTATGACTATGATATAAACACTCCTTTCACATCCACCTTCGTCAGTGGCCTCAGGGGGCTAAAAGCGTAAGAAATAAGACAAATATCCCCATAGCTCTGTCTTTGATACCATCCAGAAGCAGTTGCTTAGAATAAGTTTCTGTAAATGAGGAGGATATCTATTCTTAACATAGTTTTCTGGATTTTTATGATCAGAAGAATTTGAAGTTGTATCAAAATCATTGTACGTAACAGCTACTGATGAACTCTTCTGCCATGTTTGTCTAATTCCGCTTTGAATCCATTCATGCTTTTGTCTCTCTCCATTATATATGGAATTGTATGAATTGTCAGGCATTGTATGAAAAAGTTCTATGACCCCTCTATGAGTAGCTTAATTAGATGGTCTCCATTTTGAATAGTGCTTCCCTAACTCACAGCTATAGAGATCTGTATAATTTCTGTTCTTCACTAACTGTTCTTCAATGGGAAGAATCCTTTGTTCTGTGGTTACAGTAAGGGGTAAAAAACATAAAGAAGAATATATAAAAAATACAGATGTAGGAACTGGAAGTATGATGAGTGCTCTAAATATTATGCATAATGCTGCTATTAATTATCCATTTAAAGAAGAAATAGGTAATTCTTTAGTTCCAAATAGATAAATTAGGTGCCTTGGTCCTATTTTTTTCATAGAAGAACCAGATCCAGAGAGGACTACACAAGGTTTCTATGTTGTGGTTTTGTCCACCTAAACCTAAACTCAAACACTGGACCTTAATCCAAAGCAAGGGCTTAATTTTCTTGTACAGTCAGATGCCTATGGAGTCAGTGGCTATGGAGGAATAACAAAGGGACATCCAATCTGCTTAGGTTAGTCATGTCTCCATGCTTTTTTTTAATGTTTAAGGAATTGCTTATCATATTGGTGGGTGCTGCATATACCGTTGCTAGGTGTCTAACTCTGCGCACATCGTGTAAGAAACATAGAACTTCATACGTTCTGCTCCAAGAACCAGAAACACTAAATTATGAATTTAGATCACTTGAGTATCAAGTTTTTTTTCTAATTGCTTTTTCATGTAATTTTATTTAAAAAGAAACACTAATACTCCAATATGAAGTCTGTACCATTAGGTACATCAGAAGCCAATACACTGTAAAGTTAAATTTGCATATTTAACTGCATTTACATTCCTGGGGTATTATTTTTTCCAGTGACAGAACTATATGATATACTTTTTTTTTCCACAGGTAAGCGTTGGAATATGTTGCCATATAAACATTTTGACAACCTTGGTGTTAATAGGGAAGATCTCCATTGATCCATATATGTTCTCATTCTGGTGGGCCTCTCACCAAAAATTGTGAGCTTGACTTCCCATTCTCATTATTGGCCTTTGAAACTACATCTGCACTCTGACTGCCCTTACATGCCACTGAAAGTTATGAGAGATGGAGCAGAAACAACTTTCCCTTGAGTCTTTCCTATGACTGTGACTGCCAGATAGAAGCCCTTGGCAGAATTTTCTTCTCTGAGCAGCAGGAAACCATTTTTTTTAGTAAATATTCAATTATGTGTTTGTTTAGTTAGAGATAGTGTTAGTGCATAACATCCTGTTCATCACTTCAAAAACAGCAAAAGCAATTTTTGTAATGTTAGGTTAGGGAAATTATTTTCCAGTTTTGAGGATTTTTCTATAACTAAGCAAAGTTTCAGGATTTCAAGAATTGCTTTTCTCACCTTTCAGTAATGCTATAACAATGGTCCATCTCCCATTCCTTCCCTGAAAGGTCATAGGAAGCTGAAGAATATTGCTGCAAACATTTCCTTTCAGTTTAGAAGTGCTGGAATCCATGCTCCACTCCAAAGTTTGCCACAGACCCAGTCCGTTTTTAGGAGTCTTGATGTGAGCTTTGGCTCAGACTGGGCTCCCGTGTGCCTTCTATTAAGAAGGTTTCAGGGCACTAGAAAAGCAGCCAAGTCCTCCTTCACACAA
Source organism: Phaethon lepturus (assembly GCF_000687285.1). NCBI lineage: Eukaryota > Metazoa > Chordata > Aves > Phaethontiformes > Phaethontidae > Phaethon > Phaethon lepturus. Next base: position 141,765 of record NW_010554126.1, on the reverse strand, counting down.
TGTCCTGACCGTGGTTGGAAAAAGCATTTTTTCCTCAAGGGACTGAAAGGGTGGATTGCATTCCTTGGCCCCTGGAAGGGAGAGGCTTCACGTAATTCTCAAAAGGTAGCTCATGGCTCATACTTGGAAGGACAGCTGTAGGCAAAAATAGTCGCAGCAGCAGTGTCAGCCTTCACCTAGAACAGGCTTTTTGGTGGAGGAGCACTGATAACACATCACTTAGGGTTGTTAACAGAAGAGTTTGACCCTCAGGCAGAATTTCACACTTGCATCCTCTGCAGTGCTGGGTCATATAACTGTACTGGCTGAGCTGCACTTGCCTCTTCTGTTCTATGCAGCTTGTGGTATGCAGCTACAGTAACAAGCCTTTTCTTAGTGTTGAAAGGAGCACCTAATTCAGCCTGCTAAGGTTATCTCCTCCATGAAAGAAACATTTATCATCTTCTAAACATGACGGTGAAATATTCCCAGTTCACTCAGCTAATTCCTGCTTTTAATGGCAATAGTTGTAGACCCCAGAAAAGGATGAAGAAGGGCTTGTTGTGGCCCTTTCCTACTAAACCATCTGCAATGAAAATTTCAGAGCCAGGCCATCAACACTGAGGTGTTCATGAAGTTTAGAAGGGCAGCTCTTGTGGTGAGCAGCAACTCCAGTGAAGAAGGGAATGGCAAGGAGCATCTGCAGAATGATGACCCTGTTGGTATGCCTGCACTGTCAAATCACTTACCTTCCATTTTTTCCCCATGTTCATCCTATCATATATTTGTTAATTCATTTTCAATATCTCTTCTTTCATTACCTCTGAGATGATAACCAGTTATGGGGATAGTTCACTTCAGAGGCTGATGTCAATATGGATGTATCTATCTCCATCAAATTTGTTTCCCTCTGTTCTCCACAGTTCTCCAAAACTATGCCCCAAGCATCCCTAAGTGAATATGTGCCATATTCCAAGACACGTTAACACATAGCCTCATAATCACCCTGAGAAAGCACTGTTCCACTGCCTGTAATGCAACACTCAGATGTCGAACTGAAAAAATGCACACAAAAATGATTAGTATGCCTTAGAGCTCCAAGGGAGCTCTGATGTTCCCACTTGACACAAAGGAGGTTCAAGCCAACATGGCCATGAGGGACCCTGCAGTACTTGGTCTTGTCGGCTACAGATCTCTCTTTTGAGAGAATGCCTTTGGCAGATGAGTTCTGTGAACCGCTAAACAATCCTTTGTTAGCCTCAAAAGAAGTTCAAATTCCTGAAACCCTCATTTTGGCAAGACAAGTAGCAAATATCTCAGGCCTGTTTTCTTCAGCTGGACACACTAAGGAATTCCTAGAGATGACACAGAGAGAACCCTGTCTCACATATCCTTGGATATCCTCACATACTAGAATTAGTTCATCTGGTCAGTTCAGCTGGTTAACAAATGATTACTGAAGCTGGTGAGATATGTGTGTTGGATGCTGACAAATGTAATACTAACCTCCAAAACAGATACTGTTAAGAAACTATTATGAAACTAATGCATTTTTATCTCTTCCTTTGCTCATGAAATAGGGAAATACTGGCACAGTAAGGCCACTGAATTCCATAAGGACAGAGTCATGTTTATGTCTCACGTTACAGCTTTTACATATCATGGTATAATCCTTACTTTTGCACCAGATTACTTATTTGATTATTATTTTTTCCAAAACCTGATTCAATAAAACCAGATGGCATATTCCAGATATACACAGAGCTCTCTTTAAAATCAGGATAGGACCATAGTTTTCAGTTTCCCTGATGTTGTTTGCCAGTTTCACAGATAGGACAGAAAGTCAGACAGTTAGCTAGAGGCTATTTAAGTGGGTGTCTAATTGCATTAAGTTTGTTATGAGCTAACGAGATTAGATCTACCCATTCAGGTTAGAGATCATGCCACCACCAGAGTGCCGGCAGCCTCTGTGGCTTCCCCAAGAAGTGTGCCTATCTCTGAAATCTGGAGGAGACTGGGGATCAGGCCATAGCTTCACACAACATTATTCTTTTCCTGAAAAATTAAAATCTAAAGCTTGTGTTCACAGAGCTGTCCCATAACCATTATTTAATGTAGTCTCCAAGTACTCTCACCTCCTACACATCAGGTCATTGCTTGTGAGTCACGACAGCAGAGACCATAAGGATGTCAAGAAAGGATGTCAGCTATGGAAATTTCCATTACTAGGGTTTCCCTTTGGCAGAATAAAATGGCTGCAGTAACTGTGAGGATTCTCTGAGATGTTGCCCAACCAGCTCTCCTTCTCACTGCTGTGGGTTTTGTAACACCTGAATTCTGTAATGGCAAAAAAAAAATTCAGTCTTGGTGCAATGGGTGGAGGAGCTTTAGGGTGCAGGTGCAAGCTCAGTGGATACGGCTGGCCAAAATAATCCAAGCATAAGTATGTGAAATTCAGGCATGCCAAGAGCGAGGTGCAAATGGACAGTGCATCTGAAACAGCTGTGATTACTGCAGGGTAAGTAATGACTTTGGCTTGCCAAGGGGAAACCCTACTCACTGAAATTTTCCATAGTCTTCATCATTTCTTGACTTTGTGAGAGCTGCGCCAGCTGTAATGAATAATAATTGCAAGGTGAACCTTTGATTTTATTATCTGTTGTTTGCCATAAGAATTTGAAATCTAGGTCTTGACAATGACATACAATAAAATCAACTGACTTGACCAGTCTGGTCTCACTTGTAAACCTGCTGAAAGGAACATGAAGTTTAAATGGTGCAATCTGCATCAGGAAATCAAAAAGTAAATCGAAAACCACCCTTTTTTTTTTCCAGACTAAGACGAAAATTAGTTGCTAACCTCACTGACAGCAAATAATGGTTTCTGCATTTTTCTTAGATGTTGTGTTGTTATTGGACGTATTTTCAATGCACTGTATGAAGTAATACTTAATGTTTCTTAAGAAATAAGCCTGGGGCATGTTCATAGTTGGCATGGTGGAGAATATTTTTAGTGGAAGAGGGTGGTAGTGTGCTGATGATGTACATGATAAGATAAAGAGCGAAAAAGTACATTTTTCTGCATGTTTAAACTTTTAAATTAGAAAATGCGATCAACTCAATGTGATGATTCACTTGAAAACGAACACTGGGAAAACAGTCAATTTATAAATTGACTTACCTTTTCTACTGCCACTCCCATAAATACAGATAAATAGAATGTGCTGTACATGCTCTGAGAAGAACCATTCTTCCTTTTACTATTCTGTCAGTGTGAAGTTTTGTATGTTGATCTTCAGCCATGCCATTGCTAGATCTTACAGGAAAGCAAGAGTAGATGGGAAACTCTTCAGGAAATTATGTGCATAAGGAAGTGATGCTGATGACTCACTAGGTTGTATTTTTTGTTCTGAGTCAGAACCTTGCTGGTGCTTGGCAGGCTCCTGTAGGTGCATTTGCTGTCGAATTGCCACTTTTTGGGTGAACCGTCAATCCCATAGTGCTTTTCAGAGTTGTGGCTCATGTGAACTTCAAGTCTGAGTACTACATGTAGCCTTTCCTCCTTAAAATTCTCCTGCAATTTGAAATTAACACTGTCTATATCTCCTCACTTCCTCTTCTCTTTTATCATGTCATGTCACCCAGTGCGTCCTGGTTTCAGCCAGGACAGAGTTAATTTGCTTCACAGAAGCTAGTGTGAGTCTATGTTTTGGATTTATGATGAGAAAATATTGCTAATGTGCTGATGTTTTGGGTTGTTGCTAAGCAGTCAAGGACAGTCCAGCTTCTCATGTTGGCCTGATAGCAAGAAGGCTGGGGGTGCATGGGAAACTGGGAGGGGACACAGCCAGGACAGCTGACCCAGGCTGGCCAAAGAGATATTCCATACCATCTGACATCATGCTCAATATATGAAGTTGGAACGAAGAAGAAGGAGGGGTGCAGGGACATTCGGAGTTACGGCATCTGTCTTCCCAAGAAACCATTACTGCTTCCCTGGAGATGGCTGAACACCTGCCTGCTGATGGGGAGTAGTGAATGAATTCCTTGTTTTGCTCTGCTTGTGTGAGCGGCTTTTGCTTTACTTATTAAACTGTCTTTACCTCCAACTATGAGTCTCCTCACTTTTACTCTTCTGATTCTCTCCCCCGACCCATCATGGGGGAGTGAGGGTGCTTAGTTGCCAGCTGGGGTTAAACCACAACACAGTGCCTAGCACTAATTGCCCTCCTTTTCACTGTTTTTACATGACATCTCTGATTTGGAGACCGTTGGAGCCAATAAAAAATCTGTAATGACCCCAGCACCTCGCGATGTATTTTGCCAAATGACAAAGGAAGACACTTTAGTTCTCAGATGCCGCCTTCACCATACAATGCCATCTTTGAGAAAAAGACCATTGGCATATACCTTAAAATAACATTTTTACTCCAAAATGATGTTACCTCGGCAAAAGACTGCTCCTGATGTTCCATGCAGCCCTGCTGACACAGGAACAAGGTGTGTTGTACTAAGCTCACTGAGCTTGTGTTCAGACACTGATTAGCTTCTTTCGGCATCTCTTTCTGAGACACATTTTCCAGTGTCAGTGAGGTGTTCTCTGCTATTTATATCTCCCTATGTGTTTGTAAGCTTGACCACTGCTGAAGTGAATGTATGAACTCCATAACCATTGTACACATAAAGGCAGAGTTTATGGTAACACATAGACAATATTATTTCTCCATTGCAGCACCAGTCATAAAATGAATACATCTCCTTCTCTTGAAAATTTCTTACTGTATCAGTAATGAGGTTCAACATTATTAGTTGGACTTTTAGATGGCATATGACATAGACTTTTCTATTCTTACCAGTTACGTAGCTGTTTGACATAAACACATAACCTTCAAACATACTATTGTATACCACCCGTTTCAGAAAGGTTCTGGCTGGACAAAATTCTGTTTGCATTTTGATAACAGAGGTGAGTTACTGTCCTTCCCTGAATACTTGGTGTTCAGACAAGTTGTTCAAGTTATTTTATATGTATTGTATACACACTATGTATTTACATAAACATGATTTCCTTCAATCTATCACACAGTCCATCGTGGTGAGTATAAAGAAAACCTGTTCTCCCAGCTCTGCAGATGGCAGAGAGAGGCATAACAGAGGTTAGAGCAATATCAATATTGCGATTGTATTTAAACAGTTTGAGCCACACAGATGGTAAGCCTTGACTGGGCCTTTTAGTTCTTTTAAATCATAGTCAATGTGGGGTTTATCACTTAGGGGAAACAATGAAAGGTCTTTCTTCAACCTTGATACAACCCTCATTCTGTGGGCAGGCAGCAGTGTCATTTATAGTTCAAAACTCTGCTGTCTCGGAAGTCCACGTACTCATGATGCAAAGAACTCTTTGTATCCTGATTAAGTCTCTGCAGATCTGGAGCTGAAATGTTTTACTCTAGCACCTTGAGGCAACCATCATATGAACATGATTTCTTTTAGAAGTTGATTCAAAATTTGATGACCATACATAGGATTTAGTTGCCTCAACATAGCTGCTTAGTGCTATCTGAGGTAGACTCAGATACCTGAGGTGTCTGGATGTCCAAGGCATGGCACTAGCATATATGGGATATCTGCGCCATTCTGCAGTAGCAGCTGTTGATCAGGTAGGGTAACCTACTGTGTTTGAATGGTGCTAAATATCGACATTTAAGCAGTTAATTTGAGTCCCATGGGCAACATTCTTGTCACAGACTCAGATTACTGAAGGCAGATGTCTTCACACAGGTGTTTACGTGGAAGCCTGGTGGTTAAGTTCCCATTATAGTCAAGGTAGCTCAATCTGGCTGCTTGCAGATAGGGCATTTGTAGTCACATGAAGATACCTTGAAAACCCTAGGGCATCTCATATGGTTAGAGGCCCAATGGCTATGTCTGTGCACTGATAGATGAGACAGGACTGTTCTCTGGTCCTGAGGGCAAATGACAAGATGTGGTTTACAAGCACGTAGCTTAAAGCTCCTCCATCCCCAAAACAGTGTAACTGCATCCACAGTTTCCTTAAGGGAAGAGTCCTTGGCCCATGCTATCCTCTAAACCATGTCTATGCTCCTTCTGGCTGGTTACTAGCCTGGACCGAAACCAGCCTAGGGTGTTTCTTAAAACCTAAAGCAATATTGATGCTTACAGAGCTATAATGGAGCCCATATCTGGACCACTTTTGAACCTTTGGGACATAACAAGAATGTTGTTTCAAACAAATCCATTTTTTCTCCATGCTCCTGAGAAACGTACAAAATTTATTTCTACTTTAAAACCTCAAGGTATTAATGTCTAATGTAATTCATTCTCAATTTTGACATTTTCTCTGTTCAAAAGCTTTAGGAAAACTCATCACCTTAGATATACGTAGAAGAATTGCTATATAAATATAGCTATTATTATTTCTGCAGCACACCAAAACACAACAAAGTACCACATAGTCCTTTACGATAGCATTTTATAAATAATATAATTTATATATTTCTATCCCCCAAATCATAATGGCTTTATGTATCTTTCTTTCTATACATAAAACTATAGTATTGCAAGTTAAGCAAGAATCTATTCTAGTTACTTTTCAGGTGTGTCTCTAATGCTCAATGACTGCATTTCAGGGATGCAGTTCCCACCAAATGTTATGTCTTGAGATCTTGAGAACATGTACTCTTGAGACCTAGTAGCTACCTAAGTGAACTAGCATAGGAACAGGCACTGGTACTAATTCAGCCTGCCTCTAAGCAAATATTATTAGTGTATAAGCAGTGCTGCATTATTATACTAGTATATATTTTCCAGTTTTAGAGTGCCCTTGGAGAGGATCAGAGAGTCTTTGCATAATACTCCACTGCATCATGCAGCTAGACCTTTAGTGTCAGTTACAATTTTAAACTGGGAGTAACTTGGGGATTTCACCAAATAAAAATAGCATAACTAAGAGAAGATTCAGGTCAGTATTCTCTTAAATTAAAGACTATTTACTCCTCTCTCTTCTGAAAATGATTCTGTTTTTGTATCTCAAGATTTTATTATGAATCCTCATGATAATTCATATTTTTCTTCAAACTTCAGTATTGAAGTATTGATTCTTCAAAGTGAAGTATTGTACTTACAGAAGAATCTCAGCTCTTGTTTCAAATAAAGGAGGTTTGCAGAAATGCTTGAAAATGTGAACTTTTTGTATAACTCAAATGTGTCTTATCTAGGTAAAAGGGAATTTTCACCACCATTAAGGTATGTCATTCACTTTTTCATCAGCCTTGTGTAGTCCTCATAAAGAGAGAGAAAGGAAGACTTAATTTCAGTGTAAGATTTTGACAATGTAATAACTTGATGGAGGTATGTGTGTTAAAAAGTTACTGTAATCTTAGTTTCAGGCAGACAATTAGTAATAATTGACATATACAATGACTTATTGGCAGCAAAGGAAATGATTTATTAACAGAACTGTTCACTGACAGTAGCTGCGAGAAGTTATGCATGAAATCCTGATTTAATTCCAAAAGTTGCATATACTATGGTGGAGGTGGCATTTTACTTGTTAGTCTAAAAGAAGAAAAAGGTACAAGAGACAGTCCTATTTACATCTTCTTCATAATTACGTGGTTAACTGGCGTGCTCATCACATTGGCATGCCAAAACGGTGGCTGCATAATGAGATACTCTGGCAAAAACAGGTATTTTATATAACTGCAAATGCATGAATCAATCTCTTACTTCAAAGTGTTTTCCCCCATTATTTTCAAAAAGCAAGCCCATCTAATTCTGCTTGAGGCAGGACCTGTGTTGCTAAGGCATAGTAAAACCATGTATTGTTTTCCCATGTAACTGTCACGTAAGCCAAGATACTGAAGGGCACATTTCTGAAGCCTCCAAGGGCTCCCAGTCATACTGGCAACACGCTGGCCCTTTTTGAAGGAGGAGTCTAGTCTATACCTCCTAACCAGTCTTGCCTACTGTGTTTGTCTGCCGCCCGCAGCTTGCTTTGTTATTGGCGTCCATCCCCCTGTGCGACCATGTCAGAACCGTGAATAAACAACGGGACACCCTGGCACTGGGATGCATTTTCATAACGATGAAAAATGAAGATTTCACAGGCGGCATGACTCAACTTCCCACTTCAAAGATGAGTTAGCTGAAGTCTTTCTTATGGCCAGATGATGCCCAACCCTATGTGAGAGAAGTCAGGGCTGAGGGCAAAAGCAGCTTACTCTCCTGGTGCCTCTCGGCACAGTCTGGGATGGAGGCAGCTCGCAGCCAGTGGAGCTATCCTGTCTGCCTACAGCTGACTGGGAACAGGGAAACACAATATTTTGGATAAATGGAGCAACCCATGCCGCCCTACTCCCTCACAGAGGAAATCAGGCAACAGTCCTTTCTGGAGACGAAGCAGCTCAGCAGCAGCCTCCCACCTGGATCACCTGAGCTGGTTCTTTCCCAGTCTCTTGCCAAAATGCCCGAACGATACCATCGCTACCCAAAAGAGTGTCAAAACTGTTGAAAAGTTCAGCTGAATGAGTTGTATTAGGGCTTGCTTCACAAAGGAGCACGGTATCAGGACTGAGAGGCATTTGCTAAAAGCAATTACACGGATTAATTAACCTAAGGAAAAGCCTCTTTCTCTCTGTCTAGGGACTTGTGGAAGAGAAAACATATTCTTAACTTACATGTTTTATTTACTAAAATTAGGTGAGATTGAGCTATGTAGCATGTATTTCTGTTTACCTGTTGGGAAATAATGTCCCATTGCACCTGCACTTACTTATCTTTGAAGCTGAGGTGCATTATTCCAAACAGGTAGGAGTAGAAACAGAGAAGGATATCTGATGTGGCAGCCTGGAAGTGTGCTGTCAGGTGCTTGACTCCCGAATATTTAGGAGCACTGTTTCACCCATAGTTTACATGGTCACACTAATTTTTACTCCAGCCCCATAATGACTGTTTAGTTTTGAGAGAAAGCATAAACTTTGACTGACATTAAATAAACTCTGACAACACTAAGATAACATGTCTTAGAGAGCACTTCAAGGTAGAAATGATAAAACAACAGAGAAATATCATGATAACATAAAAAGAAATTAATTTTGTGGTTCTGGTTATTAATGATGTTAACTCAACTCTGGATTGAATCTCAGAGAGTGAAATATAGCCTTTTATTGTATATAGGGAGCTTTTACAGTTATATAAGTGAGAAGCTTTTGTAGACTTATAGTCCAAGTATGATTTCAGGAATTATAGCAACACTTTGAAACTGAGCTTTAATAATTTTAGAGAAATCGGTATGCATAACAGGAAAGAATGAAACTGGGTTCCCAGGCAGTAGCAACATGATATGGGACATCATATGGCTCATATTCCTTGTGCCACAATTTTAATCTTTCAGTCCATTTTTATGCACCTTGCTCACCTCTGTATTATCTGGAATTCTTTGCAGGCACAAGAATATGTGTCATGAATATCATTATTACATACGTTTTTTAGTGGAGGAGCTTGAGGGTCAGCATTAAAAGTGTTGTTAAGGCCAAAACACACAGAGATATTACTCCTGTCTTGCTTCTTGCAAGTAAGGAGTGAGTGGGAAAGAAAAGGAGACAGACTTGCCAGCCAGGAGACATACATTACACCGGGTACATGGTCACTGCAAGGTTAATCCTCCTCCTCCTCATCCATGACAGGGATACTGAAGAGGAGCATGTTTTGACCTTGTGGGTCATCCTGTCACCAAGCAGCTCCATGGTGCTTGCCTGAGGCTGCTCAGCCAAGCCCTGCTCCATCGGGGAGCCTGTGGCAAACCGCAGCTTAGCCCTTGGAGCAGGTCTTCATCATGTCTCGCACGTACCCTGTTTTGCTGAAAGGGCAGACTTAACAGGCAGGTCAGCTGAACAAATACATTAGCCACACGCGAAACCTTGTGGACATCGCTTCCCCAATGTGAAGGAACCCACGAGTGAAAGGCCAGACTGCATCCAAACTGCAGGTGCGTGCAAGGAGATCAACGTGTTAATGCCGTTCAGTTTCAGTTCCTGAGTTACCTTCCTCTGCTTCTCCATGCTTACCTCCTGGTGTGTGATTCAGTGCTGCTGACTTTAGATGTCTAATATTTAATTGCCTGAATGTAATCTACTTGTTTTGTCCTTTAGTGGAGAGAAATAGGCATGTTCAGCTGATGATTCACATTTAGATTCCTGTCTTACATCGGGATGATTTACCTGTCTCCCACCATTCATTGAAGACAGAACCTGAACAGCTGACTTCTGAACTTTTAGAGATTTAATGTTAAATTAAGTTAATCCATTCCTAGGTGCTTACTTGTGAACTACTTGGCTATGGATCATAGAGTGGAACAAATATTATTAGAAGAAATAAAATCCAGGTATAAGTTAAAATGTCTTTTTCATTGAGTTTTGATGTTGTATGTGTTTGCTGTTAAGAATGAAAAAAAGATTCTTGTATGTACCTGTGCATGTTTGTGCACACAAGAAAATTAAGGTGTGTTAGTAGAGGTAACTATAGAAGTGACAAACTTTCAGGCACACATTTAGATTTTTGTGTGTGTGTGTATACAGATGCATATAAAGGAGTCAAAATGGAAAAATGGAAATCTATTTATCTTGTGATGGTGTACATCTAATGTCCCAGTACCCAGCTGGTGCTCCTTAATTATATGCCATAATGTTATATGCAGTCCCCTCAAAAATATCTCTTTTTTAATATAATAGCATGCATGTACATATACAGTATGTGTAATAGTAGTTCTGAATTAAGTTTAGTTTGACGTATTACCTGTATGACAGAGTAGGTGAATAGATAGATGTACGCTTGTGTATACCTATGGTTGATTGTTCCATATACCTATATGCAATGTAATCGCTGATAGGTCAAACCTGTACGACTTGCCCCATCCTTCATTGCTTGCTCATGATACTTTGCAACTAGAAAACAGCCTTGAAGATTTCACTGAGGATATCTTGACCTAAGATGGCGAAAGATATTGTGATGAGCTCTAAACCCCTTTCTATTCACTTTGTTGATGGCGTTTACAAGAGGGAAGGAGAGATCACATGCTGCTCTATTACATTGCCAAAGAACACGCCTCCAAGCCCCACTGAGGTGTGAGCTTAAAAACAGCCCAGGTGCTCAGAGTGAGATCAACAGCGTTCAAGGCTGTCCTGTTCCAGGATTGGGACAGTGACGACGTCACTTTCAACAAACTAAGGACAGCTGAGGGTTGAACCTCCTTGCCAATGCAGGAAAAAGACAAGTAAAATAAGGGTGTGCTAGTCATGAAAGAATTTATTTGGAATATGTGCCCAAATCTTGTAGATTTAGAACATTCCTTTCTATTACGTTTATTTTATGCAGATACTGATTGCGTTGTGACTAGTGAGCTGCTGTCAAGAAAAAGAAATCAATTAATTGCTTAGATTTAAATCTGTATTTTAATTAAAAATAATTATATGCACTGTAGACTGTTAACTTCTTTTCATGTAATAATATAGGCAATCATTAATAATAATAAAAATAATAATAATAACAAATCAGCTGTTTTCTCAGCTGTAACTCTCAGGTTCTATTTAATTTACTTTTGAAAATATATCTCAGGGCCAAACGTTGCCATAAGATGTATTTGTCTCTGAAGTCAAGGGAAGTTGTGCATGTAGATCTGAGCTTAAAATCTGGACCAGTGGAATGGTTGTGTTTTTTCTTTTACCCTGCCCGCATAAATCCCATCTGTGGACCTGATCCAAAAACTGTTGAAATCAAAGGAAGTTTGTAATGACTTCAATGGATTTTGGAATCAAACTAAATTATCATGAAATGTTTTTAATTGAAAAAAAATGGCCGTTCTTCAAAGCCAAAACTTTTCATAAGAAATAGCTGGTTTTGATATATTCAGAGCCTTGCAAATCATTCGGAAAGAAAAGTTTGGAATTGTTGAAATGTACAAAAAAAAGCTCTGCTTTTCCACTTCTCTTCATTTTTTGTTTAGAAATACTGACTACAATAAAAATAATGTTGATCACATAGGATTTTAAAACATGTTTCCTTATTATCAAACTAAAAATGTCAAAATGTCTGGACTAATTGTTCTTTTGTTTTCTTTCAAAAATTTTATGAGATTTGAAGTTTTCATCTTCATCCCTAATGGGATTTTTTTTTTAAAGTGTGAAGAAAATTTCAATGGATGAAGAAACTAGTTTGTGAAGAACTCTCCCTTGGTTCAGGCCTTTAGTAGCAGAATGACTGTGGAGCAAATTCATACCTCCTGATAATGCCAGCTCTAATTTCCTTTATACTGTGTTCAGCCCACTGAAATGAGACAGAGCTTTCTCAAGAGTACCCATGGCTTGTTGTGCTTAAAAAGAGAAATTAAGAAAAAATATAACCAAAATATTTGTCTCTCTCCAACCCTGCAAAACCCCCCAGCTAACATATTTGCTGTTACCAGAGGAGAGAAGCATTGATAACTTGAATCTGTCAGTGCTATCTGCCAGGTTGCTAATAAGTCTTAACATTCAGCTATTAAGTGTAATTCTGATGGACAGTCTTCTCACTGCATTACAGAATAAAGTAAGTTGTCTTCTTTGTTGTGGCTAAATATTGTCTGAAATACCTCAACAGAGCAACTGATAAAGTGATTACTGAGGAATGCTCTCCTATTATTTATGGAAATGCATTAATAAACAGTTTTAGGGTATATCTCATTAAACTGAAATGAGATACCGTCTTGAGTGATAGAAGTTTAATCCAAAGATACTAAAAGAATGACAGCTATTTCAAAACAGATTTTTTTTGCAACAAGTCTTAATTTACATGAACATCATGGTCATTTGTGAACTTCCAAAAAGATAAAAAAAGAAAGAAAAAGGAGGAAAAAAGTCCGGTGGAACTGAGAAGGAATTGCAATAATAAAAAATAACTTCCATGGTGTTTTAAGTCCTAGAGCCAAACCTTTGAGTTAGAAATTATCATACACACTGAGATGCATTGATCATATTGTAGATGGGCCTAGAGATAAGCATTGTTTGTTATGAACTCAATTTGAAATTCAAACTTTGGAGGATATGAAATGTTCAGACATATGATCAACTTCTTGTTCATTGGATGAACCTCATTGACTTTCTACACACACACTCTTGGCCCATGACTTATCAGAAATATCATGATTTGCAGTCTGGTCTGCAAAAAGAGAAGTTGAAGTTTAGTCACATGACTTGGCAATTCTCTAACCTATTCCAGTGTGCAATTACTTACTGCACAGTACAAGCATGCAAAGGTTTGGATTTGGTATGATATTCTATTTGTATCTTCAGTGAAAGTCTATTCAGGTGGTATGAAGACAGCACAATTATCTGTAGGACATGAAATCAGCCAGCCAGTTCTTTGTTTGTTAAACACAGAGGAGATATTTTGCCAACATTTTCATAATGTAGGCTAATGTCATGCTACTGCACTTCATATCATGTCTAGGAATGGGCATTTGACATTTTCCAGGGCATTTTCAAAACCTGCTATTTAATAGATATCTACATGATCAATACTGGGAAAGATGTGAAGAAAGGAAAGAAAGTATTCATGTTTACTGCAGAAGTCAGCTCACAACCTTTAAAATCAGGCTTACAAACTTCTAGTTGTGTGATATAAAACCTGAGAAATCCAGAGGAATCCACTGGATCAAGTCTTTTAAAAGATATCTATGCTATATTCAGCAAGTTCTTTCAACCTAGCTGCCTATTTTACAATGTAAAAAAGCAAGGAGAGGTGCTTCAACCTCCTGACTATATGTAGTGTTGACACTGTAGAAACCTGGTAGGAATAGGGAACAAGACTGCTACGGCCTGAGCCCTGAAAAGCCGAGTCAGCAGGCTTTTTGTGAATGCTGAGAGTGTTTGGGACGATGTCTACAGGAATAGACCTGCTATCAAGTAACCACAAAAAATAAGACAGATTATTCATCTGACTTTGCTGAGAAATTTTGAAATGAGGAAAAATGATGCCTGAAATTTTCTCAAATAGGACACGACCGTAAAGTTACATAAGTGCCAACTACAATCTTTGCTTTAGCTGAATAAAGTAGAGTTGGTACAGTAAAATGAGGCAATATTTAAAAGAAGTATGTTCTGGAAACGCTTATTATAATTTATGTCTTGAAAAAATTGCATTTCATGGTTGCATTCACATGCATTTCTCCACAATGTAAAAAAGCTAGAACAAATAACATTAACTGTTGCAATAACCTACTTTGGCTGAGATGAAGACCAAGACTGAAGCAGTATTTGAAATATGGTTCTGGAGTTCCTATACTGCTCATCACTGTGGTTTTTATATGCATTATTTTCAAGATCAGGATAGGCGGAAAAAGGTGATGCTTGCTAAGTAAGGTCATATGCTCTTATTTGTCAGACTTGCATCGACCATGTCTCAGGTCTCTCTGGATACATTTACATGATCAAGTAACTTAGGTCCTCAGTTCATTCCTGGGTCCATATTCCCTCACAAGTCCATGTTGCATAAATCCTCATTTGCTGCCAGGCCATTCTCTGAGGTGAAGCAAGTAGTGCCTCTGAAACAAAACCCCAGCGCGGTCTGGTAAGGACGAGACTGCATCAGGTTTGTCTCCCTCTGCCTCACGCAGCCCTCCAACAACATCCCTGTCTCAAACTCCTCCCAGTGACCTCATACCACACCTCAGGACATACGACACCTATTTTCAATCTCATGCTAAAAAGAACAAAAACTCAGTGGATTACCAAGCAGATCTCAAATTATATTGGCCACATATGTATGTATATTTATATATATATATAATATTTTATATATATAAATGCTAGCTGTATTTAAGGGCTATGGGAGCACCACAAGACAGCTGTATGCTACATCAGCTCAGAAGTGCCGAGCTTTCTCTGAAAGAGGCTACACTTGAGCAGTGCAGATGCAATCATTCTGCATCACTTGACCAGGGATCCTGCTTGTCAGTCTCTGGAGTGAATGTGTCTGTGTCACACTATGCAATGCCTTGCAGAAATACCTCAGCTGGCTCTTAATAAACCTTGTTTTGACAGAAGAGTGATGCCGTATCAGAGGGATTAATGGTTTCTTCACTTAGCTCTTTAGTAAAAAATGTCCTATCTTGTCATTCTGAAAAGTATAAAACTTAAAGAAGGAAGAACATGCTTGAACATGCTTTCTTACTTCTCTCTATTTTTCTTCCCATCAAATATCCCAACTACCATCTCCCCTGCAAGATTTTCCTTAACGTGGCTAGCAAAGCACAGCGAGGTATATAGGTGAGGAATGTACAGTTTACAATAAGAAGTCCATTAATTAATCAGGGCCATAGCAACGACTGAACAGTGTTTCAAATTTCCCAGAACAAAACTATTTCACTAATATACCCATAATCCTAGACTAAGTGAAAAGTCTGATATTTGAAAAAAATAGAAGTTAACAACTGCCAGGTTCAAATAAGGGAAAACACGAATTTGAGAACATTGCGTACTAAGAGTGAAAAATGTAGATGAAAGTTCTGCCCATAGATATTATTATACCTGCTGATTTAGGAATAATTGCCTACCTGTGGGAAGGGTTGCATTTTGATAACTTGCCCAGAGTACACATTGGGTGATGCCATGTCTCTCTGGATTGAATAATTTGTCTCTGAAGATAATAATTCCAGAAGCAATGAGTCAATCTGCCTTCCTGGCACTGTTCTCCTTTTCTTTTTTCTTTTTTCTTTTTTTTTGTTGTTTTTTTTTGTTGTTTTTTGTTTTTTGTTTGGAAAATGCCTCCCTACCCGTAAAGTGTTATGCCAGTGCTGAATATCTAACTTTTATAGGAGTAAGATATTTATTAGGTAGTTAAACAAGGTGAGCAAGGTACAGGACTGTAAGAGCAGTGTAAACAAGGACTTTGAGAATGAGTGTTCCCAGTGGGCTGTGTTTAATTCAGAGGTCTAATTTGCCACTAAAATAGTAATCATTGCTCATAGGGATACTGAGGAAAGGTTCAGCTTGACAGATGCATTCATCAGTGTCAAGGTGGATTAATTTGACCAAATGGAGATTTTTCTGATGTAGCTGCTTCCATCTGAGCTAAGGCCAGACTTATAGAGGTTGAAATTTCAGTAGATCAATTGTTATAGTTAGGAAAAGAAGAAAAGGCTTCAGAACTACAAGGCCTGTTTCAAATCAGAAAGTCTGAAAAGTCCAGCAGTTTTGCTACTTTTACCAACAATAGTAGTTGTTCAAATAGAAGGCATTACCTCTACCTACAAGCTTTGCTTCACCTTTGTCCTTAGACAATGAAGCTTACAGCAATATATGAGCTAGTCACCACTTTGTAGTCAGTAGAGACAAGCAGGAACTTCTAAGGAACATGATTCTTTTGACCCATTTCACATATCTACAAAAGTATGAGATTAATCTTTTACTTATATTGCCTCACTTTTCTTAATCAATATTAAGAGAAGATGAGGATGACCAACTCAGAAACATCCCAAGTTAACCATATCAGTCCTACCTGATATATCCACATTGCAATGTACATCTAAACTATCTCAAACACTAGAAGTAGTGGAACTACAGTAAAATGTAATTCAGTGCAAATTAATCAGATTTTTTTAATGCTAGCATTAAGTATGTGAACTTCCTAATCAGCAAGGCCTGCTGAAAATAATAATTTACTGTGCTGAAGGACACTGTGGAAATAACAGGCTAGTTTGGTGTGCTTTATGACTACTGGAACAAGGAAGATTTTAAAACAAAATTCTAAAAAGACCTTTTTTATTCACTGCCAGCTGTATTGAATGTTGTGAGTTCCTAAAACTCTTCTCTATGAGTCATCTTCTCTTGGAAATGACTTCCTCTTCTCCATTGTTTATCACGAGATAACAGTGAAAGAAACTCCTATGTTCAAAGGGCTTTCAGGTCACTGAGGGTTGATAAGCAACAATTTTACTTCTTGTTTATGCATAGAAATGCTGTATTTTTTATTATTCTATATTATTTTGAATATAATTTATTTATTTGTACATACCAAAAGGCAGGTAAGTGTTCTGCCTTCATAGGGCTGGTAGGGAAAACAGACAAATTATTTCAGTGATGGTCCAGGACTTGAGAAGTCAAGGTTCCTTTTCGAACAGGCCTCCTTGGGCACATATCTTAGGCCTGTTTTTCAAAGGTATTTAGGCATTGCTCCAGTCAGTGTTGCAATGATCCTGTAATCTATCAAAGCTGTTACATGAACTAATAACTCTAAGTTAAGTCAACACAGTTTAAGCAGAAAGTAAGATGAAGTTTTTCACAAGGCTAATTAACCCTTGTTAACAACAGATTCTACATGCACAGGACAAGTTCTCCAGATCCCCAAGTCTAAAGCAAGGTGGAAAGTCTTTCCAAAGGATGTCGCTACTTTAGTAACATGTTATAAAAAATTTTCAGTGCTCTTTCAGGCCTATGTAATGAAGAGGGTCACACTAGCTATCATGATCTCTTTGAGCTTCAGAATCTACCTATCTTAATTTCTCTGTCACATGACTGCTATTACCTACCTGCTTCTATAAAGTACCTATATGGTCCTGTCTTCATGTCTGACAACTTTTGAGGTGTTTATCCTCATTAACAACCTTGTGAAATGGAGAGGTATTGCACCCCTTTCACAGATGAGGCAACAAACAGCTATGGCTTGTGTTTACTGTGTATTTAGGATTTGCTCAGTTTCAATATCACAATGTTTCCCTGACCAGTGGCATGTCTATACTCCAGAATGACACAGGAGCAGGGGCTCTTGGCCAAGTTAACAGGCACAGTGAGATGTAGACATTTCTCAGAAAGCATCCCGCAAATGTGATGTGTACGCAGCTTGTGGAACAGTGAAGTTGATGTCTCTTCCCTGCTGGAAGAGAACTAAACCTCCTGTCATTCCTGAGCCAGGAACTTGGAGAGTGGGAGAGGAGCCAGGAGCTGCACACCACAAGGCCTAAGCAAGTCCACACCCAGATTGTTTCTGAAAGGGACCTAAATTTCTAAATCAGCTGCTTCTACAATAGCTCATAATGAGCTCCAGTTTTTTTAATTAGAGACCTAATGGAAGCCCATGTCAGGTGGTTGAGTATCACTGTGCTATAGAGCAGCCCTGATGGCTGTGCAGCAAAGACTGTGCAGTGCTATGAGATTGTGGGCATGGCTTTCATCTGGTTTTATAAGGAATATTTTCTAAACCCCAGATCACTGTTTCATGAATACCCATCAGGTTTTCAACATCCATTTCAGTGAGGGCAGCAAAACTAGGTACGGGAAACATGACTTTGCAATGTCACAAGCACCAGTAGTGCCTCTGGACAACTCCAGCTTAAAATAAAAATCTACTTGTGTATCTGAGTAATGCCTTAGTTTGCTTTTGCAACAACATATATTGGGAATCATATTCAGCTGGTTCTGGACACTGACCTCTGTGTTCTTTTTAGTGTCACTGCTTTCTGGGTTACAGTCATCTGGTAAACGTGACTAACCGTTTTTATTTTTGTCTTCCCTATGGCTGTATGACAATGTTGTTAGATCAAATCTAACCCTCTGTTGCACTTGATTTAGTGTTCAAAGATTTTGAAATTAGGATAAGGGGTATATTTTAACTTAGACACATCCCTAATTGCCCATGGATATGGTTACTTAATGACTACAAATTTAACACAAGAATCGGAGCACAGCTTTGTTCCCATTTGCCTAAATCTGCCCACCTTCTCTTTCTCTATCATGTTATCAGCATCCAAGGAGACACACAGGAGCTGATGCAAGGCTATTGCTTGTAAGTCACATTCCTACGGCAAGGTAATAAACTTGTGTATGTATAAATATTAGTACACCCTTCACACAGTTTATTTGACCCACTTGGGATTACATCAACAATAAACTCTGAAGGGCAAAACACTGTTACTGAAGCTGCAGTTTCAGCATACAGTAGCTATGGGGCAATGCCACCTTAAAATTTTGGTTCTTCTGCTCCCTGCCTTCCTGCCCTGCTCTCATCCCAGAGCAGAGGCTCCACCACTTGCACTGACACAACTGTTCTCAGAGCCACTGCAGGGACTGGATTGCTGAAATGGTCTGGGTTAAGGAAAAGCTCTGATAAAATGGGGTTCAGAGCCCAGTCTTTTGGACAATTGTGCTGGCAAAGCAGAGGGGACTTGGCACTGCAGCACTGTGAGAAAGGAGGAGGAGGAAGAAGAGGAGGAGGAGGAGAAGGAGGAGAAAGAGGAAGAAGAGGAGGAGGAAGAGGAGTGAATAGCTGGAGCTGGGTGGGGTGGGAATTCCTGAAACTGGCACTGCCACTGAATCTGTCCACTTGTGGACAGCAGCCAGAGCCTGAAGGATGAAAGCGCCGTGGAAAACAGTAGTACAACCAGTTTGCAACCCTTTTTTCTGCAGTGTTGCTTATCCTCCCATACTCATTTTTAGGAAAAACAATGAGCTCTCTAACACTTTTCTGGCCTTTTGCATGGGAAGTGTTTTCCCCAGTTTGTGGCAATGACTCACACTTCTGAGCTCTTCCTCAGTACTCTTTGTCCTTTTCTTATGCAGAAATGGCTGCTCTAACTGGTAAAGGTTTGATGCAGATCAATGTGCATGCTGGTATCTGGGGAACAAGGTAGATATACCTTTTTTCTCCCAGTTTCCTGTTTAATTTTGTAAGGTGATAGTTCCAGTTGGTCTCTAAAGGCATAATATGAGCTTTGTATAAAGGCTTTATAGTTCTGGCATTAATACTGTATTTTTTTGTATAGTGAAAACTGTTGTCTTAATCTGGGGTGCAATATTCAAAAATCTTCAAACTACTTTAGGTAAGAAAAATGTGAACACCCATTTTAAGAAGCTGGGGTGGGGTTTTTTTTGATTGGTGCTGAACATGACAATCTTAAGCAGATAGTACCTGGTTACTTAGCTCACAAAGTATTTATTTTGAGTTTTGAAGATGGTATTCTGTTTTAAAGTAGCTTTTCACATAACTGAGCTGTCATCACTTGCAAGCAAGGACTGAAGTTACAGATCAAGTTTGGACATGTGGCTTTATACAAGGTCTCACAAAGATCCTGATAGCATGAAATATTCCTGAAAGATTGTTTTGACTTTCACCCAATACGTAAGTCTATTTAGTCATGTCAGGGATTTTGCCAGTGGTCTGAACCATGTTATCAACTCTATAGGCTGTCTACTTTCATACACACGCAGAAACTACACAGGTACAGGAGACTACCCGCTCTCGGCCTTCACATCTGCCTTCAACAGTTTTTGTCTTATCTCAGTGATAAGGAACTTCCCTGATAAAATGATCAGTTAGAACCAATTTGACCAGATATTAAGCAATTTCTATAGATATGCTAATCTTTATTAGTTCATTGTGGAGCGACTAAGATTTTGAAAGAGGTCCTGGTGACATAAAAACGAAGCAGTGAATAAATTCAATTAAAAAAATATGGAAGACATAAATTCTTCTGTGTGTGAAAGCATGAGAGAGCTAAGGAAGTATTTTCATTACATTTATTATTCAACAAGGACCTACATCTGTTTCCAGTTTGCACTGATTATTGACACATCTGGCTATTTGGCCTTAGGAACTACAAGTTGCTGTTGTGGCATTATTCTCTGAATCAACTTTTTAGACCACCCGGAAAATAATACAGCAAGTGCTGTGAGAAGATTGTGTTATTTGTAATAAGATTACCTTTTGGCATCTAGATGTATGGTTCAAATGGGATTCTGTCATCTTCTGTTTTATAAATTACAATTTTGCATTTTTTACACCTGTGGGGAAAATAAGGTTGTAGCCAAAGGGCTTACTGTTTGACAAAGATAGATCAGGATGGCCTGGTAAAGTTTTGAGTGTATGCTAGACACAGTAGTAACTACTTGCCTTACATGGAAAAATACCTTTGTTTCAGTAGAAACAAAATATGGCTAAAGTCACGGAACTGAGAAAGATGTTTCTTTAACCTATGGTGAGATGTATTTTTTCTGATTAATATCCCACTGTTGGAACTGAGTACTGTCCAAGTCCCTGACCCTTCAACCATTTTTTTCTGTAATAAAGGATTAAATTTTCTCCATCAGTGGTTTGAGAGTAGTAATCTAGTCCAAGAGTCTAAAAGACAGATATTGTGAAGTATATGGTGAAGCATTTGAACAACCAAAGGATAAGATCATAGGACAGAAGGGACCACCTAGATTACCAAGCCTGGTCCTTTCCAGTTGCATGCAAAAGATAGGATAGTCCTGAAGGATTCACAGAACATCTACTCCAAACACCCCCTCAAACCACAGGCCACAAAACACGTCCAGTACCCTGTCACAGATTTAAGACATAGTAGTAAAAGACCAACAGCCACAGCTTTAATGTGCCACAGGAAGGAACATGATGAAACGCTTATTTGTTTTATTACAAATACTTTTAAACTAGGGTAATTTGTTGTTTTTAAAGAATAGTCTAGATAATCTATATGGCCACATGAAACCACAATGCAGCTTCACTTGCTATGTTGAATTACATGTGGAATTAATTTGACCTTCTGTGTAAAACTAACACAAGCCTTGAAGATGCATAGAATAAAGATATATAGGAAACAATTTTCTGCTTTTTTGATGAATTGCAGGATTGTAAATGTTTTTGTGTGCTTTCTCTGAGAAAGTTTAGAGAGCCTCAACAGTTATTTCCATTCCTTCGGGTCAAGGATGCCGTTTTTAATGTGTATTATTGAATTTTTAATTCCTCTAATAGCTAAAGAATATAAAGTACAGAGGGCAGGGCAGCAAAATCACTGGGAGGCAAGAGCAGAGAATGAATACTGTATTCTTTGCAGTGCTATACTATGCTCTACTATTCTCTTTGGGCTTGCTCTTTCTTCTCTTCAACATTGTGTCCCTATGAGTGGTTTGATTTCTCTTGTTTTCTCCTTAAGAGAAGAACCTGAGGGCAACCTTTGTGGTCAGGAATTGGCACCTCCTGCCAGGCACGCTGCCATACAGACCATCAACAGGGCTTCTGCCTTGCCACATCTTCTGTGCACCTTCATGGCAGTGATGAGGATGTCTTCTCCTAGCTGCCTGGCCAACATAAGTGTCTGCAGCTGGAGAGACCATACCCAGTTAGGAAATGAGTGTACTAGTGCACAGTTTGCCAGCAATTAAACCATATGCAATAATGACTGAGGCAAAACAAATATATAAAAATAGAAACTACTCAGGGTGATTTTTTTTCATGTGCGTTTAGTGGACTTAGGACTTCTGCAAGACCTTTGAAAAGTGATTTAGAGGTAGTTTCATAATACCTGTTTTGAACATTATCTTTGCAGTGCCTGCAGAACTTCTGCCCAGTGCTCAAGGAATAAAAGTACCTACATCAGGTGTTCAGGCAGCCCAGTCAGACAAGTAAGAAAGGCATCTTGAGAGGATGATTCAGTGTCCCACGTGCTGAGCAATAACTTGTCTGTAGCTCTGAGGCCTCGTAGTTCGGGCATTCTGCAGGGAGCGCGGAGATGCCTGGTTCCCTTCTCAGAGCTGGGTATGCGATTTGCATGAGATAGACATGGGATTTAGAAAAAAGCAGAGACTCTAGGATCACGACCTGAACCATGTCTCCCCTTCCCAGCTGAGTGACCTAACCAACAGGTTCCCAAATTGTTTGTTGTTCTTCCAGCAGTAAGGGAATGATCTGTCTTAAACCTGGATCTTGCTTAAAAACAAAGCCTTAAGAGGAGGAAAGTAGAATACCTAGCTGAACCTGGTCTACAGCATGAAGTTTAGGGCACATCTCTAGAAAGAATGAATATGATTTGACTCCCCTCAAGCTAAAAAGAGTCAGGCATCCAAATTTCCTGCATCCTGCATGAGTGCTTGAATCAGTAAAGTGTTATGCAGAGGGCAGGCTGCATATAGAAAAGTAAGCTCTGCCTTTGTGAATGCCTAATCTCCGATTGGGTACAGCAGCCTGAAATCCATGTAACTAGGAGTGCCTCTCCCCAAATCCAGCTACCTAAGCTCTGGCGAAGGGACAGGTCAATGCTGACTTCTTCTGGAGGGGTCCCAACCGTTTTGTTGTGAGAAGGAGGGCTGATTCATGCAGCGCAAGAACCTCATTTTGTCCACTGATTGCATTAATCAACTCAGAAGTGAAGCAGTCTTCTCTAAATCCCTTGGGAACGGTTGTTGTCTCACACCTGGAGTGTGTCCAAACACCTATGAAGCTCAGAGTTACCATTCATGGAGACTCAAACTGTTGAGGTACTAAGGTGCCTGAAGTTGTAGATACGATTTTCAGGAAATATGCAAATCTATCCTTGAAACTGGGACTTGGGCTGTGGAGCTACTCAGATGCTTTAGAACACTTTTGCTTTAGATACAGTCTCTTGAAGATTCAATGTGCCGTGTTGTGCAGTAAGAGGAGATTGACTTTCTTCTGTGGGGGCTATTTTGATGTCACTTTTCTGGGTGCTGCCACGTATGTATTCTTTTTGTTCTTTGGTTAATAAAGCTAAAGACTGCACCTGAGGAGTTAACATTTTCAGTCAGATAGCAAAGGTTTAAAGTAGTTTTAACACATTTCAGGACACAACTATGCTAATGGGATTGTATCCCAAAATTGCTTTAGTCAGGATACAATAAACTGTTGGGAACAAACTGCTGTAAAAACCTTCAAACAGATATTTAGAACCTTATATGTCCTTGGAAATAAATAGGATCTGTCTCTTTTCCTCTGAATTCAGCTCCTGCAGCATGGTGTTAACCATCTGGTGTCTTCCAGGAAAAAAAAAGAAGTAAATTACATCTGTCCTTTGCATGGGGAAAAAAAAAGAGCTGTATTCCGAACCAAAGAGGAACAGACTCATTTCAACTTTGGTGAAAGGTTTGAGTTTCTTAACTGTTACTGGTATACACACAGTGAAAATTGTCTTTGAATTATTCTTATATGCAACCCATTTTTGTGTACTCCACTAATTTACATGTGCACAAACAAACCTACAGTCTCTCTTACTTAAAAAAGAGCATCCTGGATCAAACTCTTTGAAATGTGAGGTCGTTCACTTGTGTTCATGCAACTTCTAGTGTTTATGATTCAGTGTACAATTTTCTGCTGAAACTTCTAGCACGTCTTGGGGGGTCTTGCAGCTTCCATGCCAGCAATAGTCCCAGATGTAATGTACAAAAATTAATGGTGTAAGGATAGTTGTTCACTGATGATGAATAGATGCAATGTGTATGGAGAATGGGTGGGATTTATATTATAATGAACTGTAGAAGATTCAGTATCTGATGGGACCCTTGAGTTTCAGTCAATAAAAAAGGGAATCTAATAATGTATTTCCTTTTATCCAACATGTTTTCTAAGTTTTTGCCTCTTCTTTTTGATGAAGAATTGCCTTTGAGAAAGCTGTATACCACACCGCTTCTCTTTTCATTTCTCATTAGTTTTTTCTGGAACTTCTATGCCTTATTACCAACATTTGGTTTAACTCAGAAAGTATTTGTTTCATGGTATCACAACTGTAGATGTCTATAAGGATCTTAATTATAATCTCAGTTTTTTTAATTTCATCTTTAGACTCATCCTTGTATATGAGAGGGCTGGGCTCCAACCTCCAACCCCTCCAAACCTGACATAGGTGTGCTCCAAGGAACAGAGGACCTGACGATGACCTCCCAAATCCACCCAACTAAATGGTCTGTAGTCATAGCACTCAGATAGGGAGCAAAAAGAAAGTTGACTCCCTACTAGAAGACTGGAAAGTAAGTAAGTGGCCAAGAAAGCAATGCTTCTTCAGTGCAGCTGCCGCCACCAGAGTGCTGGTAGGTTTCCACCTACCTCAGCAGTACTGGTGAGCAAAGAGCGTTTAAAGGGATCAGAGGGGGAGGCGAGGGGGAGACACATATGATGAACACATCTCATGGAGGGGGGTGGAATGAGT
Source organism: Phaethon lepturus (assembly GCF_000687285.1). Lineage (NCBI taxonomy): Eukaryota > Metazoa > Chordata > Aves > Phaethontiformes > Phaethontidae > Phaethon > Phaethon lepturus. Next base: position 116,804 of record NW_010554126.1, on the reverse strand, counting down.
GGGAAGATGCAGCATGCACTGTAGGGGAGGAGGATAGTAAATCTGTGCTTTCATAATCACATCTGACTAGACAGTCAGGGTGGGATTCATTTGACAAAAAGTAGATATTTTCATCTGAGCTGCTCACATTCTGTGCCTTTCACAGGCATTGGGGAGAGGTGAGTGGTTTTTAAAACATTAATTTGCGTTTTTGCGGCTTTATTCGTTAAGAAAGAAGAGCTAGTTTTCCATATAATGCAAAGCTTTTTCCTAATCCCTAAAGAAAGGATTTATTACTACTTTGGCAGGGAGCTGTGCTGGAAATTCTTCCCGCTTCAGTTCCCTGGACAATGTCCTCCTCTGAAATATGGTTTGACTCTTCTGAACAGTGCATTGCAAATTCACACAGAGCGATATTGACATCTGGCTTTAGCATATGGGATACAGATAGTCCTTGATTGCTGAACAGCTGTGTTGCTTTGAAAAGAAACAATTGCATTTGAAGAATATGGGATATAGAGTAGGCCTTGTCCTATCCCACACATCTTGCTGACACTTCTTTTTCTAAATTACCAGTCTGTTTATTAAATTTCCACTGTGTAAAAACACCAAAATTTATAAGAGACTGAAGTAGATGGTAATATTGTCAGATATGCCAGAAGAAAATCCATTGACAACACATGTTAGGAATCAGTCCATTACAATTAGTCATGAACAATGCCAGAAGATGATGAGACTGAGTAAGAACAAACAAACAAGCACAAAGGAAGGGACGAGGGAAGTACTGAAGGTTCAGAAAATGTTCCCATCGATTTTGTATGTAAAAAACCACTTTGATGAAGAAACCAAGAGTTTCAGCAACCATAATATAGTGAGCTCATTTACACAGTAACAAAGAGTGCTGCTATAAGCTGAACATCAGCTGTCAGTTTGTCAGGAAACAACCCTCCATAGCAAAATGAAATGCCGTTATACGGGGAAGGAAAACAAATCTTTGCAACCTAAATTTATCTCAAGAAAAACACGGATCTTGGCATATCTTGTTCCGAATTATGCTGTATACAGAACATTGCAAATTGAAGTTGGTTGTTCAAACTTTGCTTTATTTTGCAACACACTAGTATATACCCTAACATGATTTGGTGATTGCAGGACTGCATAACCCATTGATACACATTTCACATACTTTTCACCTAGTAAAAATTTTTGTAGACAGGCTAACTAGACACTTTCCATCAGTCCTATACCTTATGCCATGACTTCTGGGTGCATAGATTTAAAAGTCACAGATGCCATTATGAACACCAAGTCTGCCCAATGTGTAACAGTTTCACCAGTAAATTTTGTATCAGAGCCATGGTATCTGCATGAAAGATAGTGCATCTTTAAAAACAGGTGTTTAGTACTGATTTAAAAGACCTCAGGACCTGAATTAATCCCACCTGAGGTGCCTATATCAGCAGACACCTGAGGCTTTCTCAGTATTGAGTGAAGTAAGAATAGGCAGCATTGTAGTGAATCAAGCTGAATTTAACTTTTGAAGGGTCCCTTTGCATGTTCAGGAAGCTGTTAACCTCCTATGACAGTTATGTGCTTGAAACCTGGTTGGGACAAATCTAGGACTAAGTGGACCAAAGTTATTGTAGGCAAAGTTCTAGCAAAAAGAAAATTAAGTAAGTGAAATGTTGCAGAATAATACATTGGCTGTACAAAAGAACCTCCTGACAGCATAGCCCTGTGACTCGTCAGAATACCTAAAAATGACTTGCAATACAGGACAGTGAGGGAACTGTTGAAATAATAGATGTATAATAGTTATTCTTCAAAGGAAAATAAATGATTGCTATATATTCAATTCAGGGTAATGTGAAAGAGAGGAGATTTTTACTGTTCTAGCAGGTCAGTTCATGATCAAAGCCTTTTAATACAACAGATCCCTTCACAAAATTTATTTTTGCTAAATAAAGAATGTGACAAAAAACTATGATACCAAGAAGCCAAACAAACCAAAGATTTATTTTCGAAGTCTTTTAGTTGTATTTTCAAAGTCTTTTATCTTCTTACATTTTCACTCCCCAGCAGATGACCATTTTCTCTTACCTCTGCCAAGTTCATACAAGTCATATTATTTTATTTCATCTTTATTTGCTATTAAATTTTGTGAAAGTTTGCCTTTTGTTTTTGGTATCTTTTTAGAAGCATCTTACTGTACATTTTAAATATATGGGGCACGCACTCTCCAATCCTCTCCCTGCTCCAGGCAGAGAGAAGCAGAAAGTTTGCAGCCAAGACGCTAAATAATAGAATCATAGAATCGTAGAATATTTCGGTTGAAAGGGACCTTTAACGGTCATCTAGTCCAACCCCCCTGCAGTGCGCAGGGACATCTTCAACTAGATCAGGCTGCTCAGAGCCCCGTCCAACCTGACCTTGAATGTTCCCAGGGATGGGGCATCTACCACCTCTCTGGGCAACATGTACCAGTAGTTCACCACCCTCACTGGGAAAAATTTCTTCCTTAGATCTCGTCTAAATCTGCTCTCTTTTCATTTAAAACTGTTACACCTTCTCCTGTTGCAACAGGCCCTGCTAAAAATTCTGTCCCCATCTTTCTTATAAACCCCCTTTAAGTCCTGGAAGACTGCAATAAGGTCTCCCCAGAGCCTTCTCTTCTCCAGGCTAAACAACCCCAACTCTTTCAGCCTTTCTTCACAGGATTTGTATTCCATCCCCCTGAGCATTTTTGTGGCCCTCTCTGGACCCACTGCAACAGGTCCATGTCTCTCCTGTGCTGAGGGCTCCAGAGCTGGATGCAGGACTCCAGGAGGGGTCTCAGCAGAGCAGAGGGGCAGAATCACCTTCCTTGACCTGCTGGCCACGCTGCTTTGGATGAAGCCCAGGATATGGTTGGCCTTCTGGGCTATGAGCGCACATTGCCCGCTCATGTCCAGTTTTTCATGCACCAAGTCCTTCTCCGTAGGGCTGCTCTCAATCCCTTCATCCCCCAGCCTGTACTGATATTGGGGGGTGCCCTGACCCAGGTGCAGGACTCTGCACTTGGCCTTGTCGAACCTCATGAAGTTCACATGCAGCTTGTCAAGCTTGCCCAGTTCCCTCTGGATGGCATCCCATTCCTCAGGCGTATCAACTGCACCACTCAGTTTGATGTCATCTGCAAACTTGCTGATAGTGCACTTGATCCCACTGTCTAGGTCATTGATGAAGATATTAAACAGTACTGGTCCCAATACAGACCCCTGAGGGACACCACTCATCACCGATCTCCATCTGGACATTGAGCTGTTGGCCACTACCCTCTGGATGGGACCATCCAACCAATTCCTCATCCACCCAACTGTCCACCTATCAAATCCATCTCTCTCCAATTCAGAGAGGAGGACGTTGTGGGGGACTGTGTCAAAGGCCTTACAGAAGTCCAGAAAGATGACATGTGTAGCTCTTCCCTTGTCCACTGATGTGGTCACTCCATCACAGAAGGTCACTAGGTTGGTTAGGCTGGACTTGCCCTTGGTGAAGCCATGCTAGCTGTCTCGAATCACCTCCCTACCCTCCATGTGCCTTAGTGTAGCTTCTGGGAGGATCTGTTCCATGACCTTCCTAAGCACAGAGGTGAGGCTGATGGGTCAGTAGTTCCCAGGGTCCTCCTTGCTACCGTTTTTTGAAGATGGGTGCAATGTTTCCCTTTTTCCAGCCTCCAAGGACTTCACCTGACTGCCAGGACTTTTCAAATACCATGGAGAGTGGCTTGGCAACTACATCGGCCAATTCCCTCAGGACCCTTGGGATGCCTCTTGTCAGGTCCCATAGACTTGTGCATGTTCAGGTTGCAACTCCATCGGCCAATTCCCTCAGGACCCTTGGGATGCCTCTTGTCAGGTCCCATAGACTTGTGCATGTTCAGGTTCCTCAGATGGTCACAAACCTGATCTTCTCTTACAGTGGGAGGGACTTTGCTCCTCTAGTCCTCTAGAGGTAAGGGAAGAGACACTGCCAGTGAAGACTGAGGCAAAGAAATCAGTGAGTACCTCAGCCTTCTCCTCATCCATTGTTACCAGTCTGCCAGCCTTGCTCATCAAGGGGGGTACACATTCTTTGATCTTCCTTTTCTGGCTGGCATCCCTTGCCAAGTTCAGCACCAGCAGTGCATTGGCCTTCCTGACTCCATCCCTACACAACTGGGCAGCGTCCCTGTATGCATCCCAGGATACCTGTCCCTGCTTCCACTGACTGTACATTTCCTTCTTGTCCTTTAGTTTGCCCATCAGGTCTCCACTCAGCCATGCTGGTCTCCTGCCTTCCTTTCCTGATCTCTTACACCTGGGGATCGAGACCTCTTGCACTCTATGGAAAGCATCCGTAAAGAGCTTCCAGCTCTGTTCTGCTCCCTTGTCCCTGAGGGCAGTTCCCCAGGCGATCCTATTGACTGACTCCCTGAAGAGCTGGAGGTTTGCTTTCCTAAAATTCAGGGTCCTGACTTTCCTCTTCACCTGTCCCATATCCCTCAGGACTCTGAACTCCACCAGTGCATTATCACTGCAGCCCAGGCTGCCTCCAGTCTTGACGTCATCACATGCATTGGTGACCAACAGGTCCAGTATGGCATCCCCTCTGGTAGGGCTGTCTATTACCCGGCACAGGAAGTTATCCTTCATGAACTCCAGGAGTCTCCTGGATTGCCTACAGCTCGCCATGCTCCTTTTCCAGCAGGTGTCGGGGTGATTGAAGTCCCCCAGCAGGACAAGAGCCCGAGAGTGCAATGCCTTCTGTAGGTGGAGTGAGAAGTCTTCATCAATAGACTCTCCTTGTTTGGGCAGCCTGTAGTAGACACCAACCACAAAGTTCCCTTTGTTGCCTCAGTCCCTGATTCTTACCCATAAGCTTTCAACATGCTTGTGGCTATTCCTCAGAGGCAGCTGTTTGCACTCTACCAATTTCTGTGTGCGTTGGTGTAGAAGCACTTCAGCTGGGCTGTTGGCCATGTCACCCTCTTAGAGGAACCTCCTTTAGTTCCTCTGAGGTCTTTCTCTGGTGCAACAGGCTGAGTGGCCTTGCTAGCACCCCATCCCTCTAACCATGGTGTATCATCCCGCAGCTTGTCGTGGGTGAGCCTGATATTATCCCGCTCCCCCTTCAAGTCTAGTTTAAAGACCTGTCACATGTCTCATACCGTCTTCTGGGAAGAAATGCCATCAGTGGCTCAACCTCAACATCTGAAGTGTCATTAATTGATCTAGCAGATAATCTCACAGGAATGCAAGTCTTTTCATTGTAGAATCTGTGGGACATGTAATTTCAAAATCTTCCATACATACTTCCAAATTCTGTACTTTACATTGCGGTACAGTAAACAGCTGTGATCCAAAATGCATTACAGTTTTTTTACAGATTGAAAATGCAGGAATAAAGAAAAAAAAAAAAAAAAGAAAATATCATACAGCCCAGACTCCAGTTTTTAGAGCATTGTCATACTTTTTACTCAAAATCTTAACACTTCCCTACCAGCCTGCATGACTCATGGCTGTGTTGCTCTCTTCTCTGTTTTGACACTTGGCTGGCCCATAGTAAGATGCTTTGAGAATGTACCATGATCTCTCATTTCACTGAAACATCACAGAGTGTACAAAGGCCAAAGCAAGAGATGGGATATAAGAAGCTCCATATTTAGCAGCTTCACTTATCTTGGCACACATACCCTATTCTCTTTTCCCCACATCATGCATCAGGTCTCCCTGATGAGCTATCAATTCCTTAATGACAAGAATGAACACTGTAAGAACTGTGTACCAATGAAGATTAATAAGCAATAATAAGTATTCCTACGAAACGTTTACTAGTGATTGTCTTGAAAAGCTATTTAAAGTCCAAATCCCCACAGGCACAGAAGCTGTTTAAGTTCAAGCCAAGGCAGGATTCTCAAATTAAGGGTATCATAGGCCTGATCCTGTAAACATGGTCAAAGTACAGCAAAATTTGTAGCCAGGGTATGCTTTTGTACTGTACACTAATAATGAAACTATGCTGCTAGGTGAGCATGACACAGGCTCTCTCCTGACGGAGGGCAGAGGCTGGATCCAGGCCACCCACATGCCTAGCAGAAAAGCCCTCTTCTGCCGAGTTCCTTGGTTTCAGCTCGTCTTGCCGAAGCTACTTTATTTGGTGTAGAAGTATTCTGAAGTGGGGATTTATACCCGGATGTCCCATCCCGCAGGTGAATTCTCTTGCCAGTTACTTAGAAAACCAGTTTCTTTTTTGATCTTAAGCAGGCAGTAAGTGACTCCAAATTCAAATAATTTCCAGGATTTCCCTGTCTTTTGGTTGATGGGCTAACTACATGAAACCTATTCTGTATTAAGGAATTACGGAGTAAAAACAGATCCCAGGAACACATACACCTCTCTGTTTCCTCAGGCTGGCTTTGTTTGGACCTTCTGGGACACTTCAGGCTGTAGTGAAAGCATATTCAATGGTCTCATTGGTAGAGACTGACATTAGTGAGGGGGCGCATGGAAATTCATGCTCAAGCCATTCTGATATTAATGGATGCCAGTCACTTACTACTTCACTTGTGACTTTTTCAAAATCTTGGTCCTATTTTTTTCATGGGAGTAGGCAACATTTAGAGATTTAAGGAAGGCTTTGGGGATAATTGATTATGGCATTGTCTGTTTTCCAAGGTCAAAGCAGAAGTTATTAAAAGTAGGAATTTTATTTAAGGGATAGATGGCATATATTTTTAAGTGATAAGCCCATAGGATGCTAAATATGTCCTCCTGGAAATTTAAAAAATTTAAACTATCATTACTCTGTTCTGTTCTGCGGTTGCAAGTGCTGGTGCCAGAATTTTTTTATGCCTGTGGTAACAAAATCTCTCTCCCTCTCCCTTTGCCCTTAGCCAGCCTTCCCAGGCCAGGAGTTACAACTGATTTTAGGAGGGAGCATTTTACACTTGGTGTATATACACTTGTGTATACACATACATAAATCTGTATATAGCACAGTGGTTATTACCTAACTGGGCTTGGTCTTCAAAGTCCTCCATTTAGGGAATGGACAAGAACGTCCTCCATGAAAAGATGACTTTTTAAAAAACTGAAGCAGTAAGTCTGCTTTACAAATTGAGGAAAATCTGTATTTTACCTATTCACAGTGAGTTATTCCTGCTTTATACAATTCTTCTGCTTGCATTCTCTATGGCAAAATGTCATTGTCATCAACAGAAGCATCTGACAAATTAATGTTTCTCATATGTAGGTTTTATTACTATTTTTTAATTATATAGTTTCAAAACCCTGTTTCAATACTTACTGGAGTCAATGGAAAGACGGTTATTTCCTCCTATGGGCTTGAGAACAAGATACCTATTGCAAAATAGGTGTACTGAAGCCCATTAACACAGAATTGTTTTTTGGACTTGGCATTTTTAAACACTCTTTGTTTTGCAAGCCACACGGTACATGGTCAATAAAAAGATGTTATACTGTTGTACATGCTGTAACTGAACCAACAACTTAAGTTGCATTGTAACTAAATCATAACCTTTGGACAAGTTACAAGGAAATGTATTTGCTTTATTGATTTTTAGTCTCTTCTGCACTGATTGATCATTTACTTTAAAGACAAAGACTGAAACAAGGATATGCAAATGCATGGTTCTTCAGTATGACTAAATGTCATATAAAGCAAAATAATATTTTGTGATTTCAAATAATAAGCAATTTAATTTATTCCTTTATTATCACATTTTGCAAATACTTCAAAATAGCAGTAGTAAGAAACTAGTTTAGTTAGTATTTTTGTCAAGGAATTAGACAGGGACATGCTCTGATTTTTGTGATTTTTTTCTGAAAAACATAACCTGTGTTGTAGTAGTAGCGAGAACTCTGAGTCATTCCAGGGAAAAAGATGTCATAGGTATGTTGCAGACTTATGGGAAAAGACGTTCTTGTCCTGGTAATGCTGTAGTCTAAATTAGGATAGTTGCATTGACTGTATCTTTGTTCTCTTTGTTCTCTACAAAATTATTCTCTAATTTTATTGATATCAAACACATGGTGCTGTTTCTGCTGTTTGATTAACTGCAACATTTTTTAAGAGAATAGAAATCAAAGAGATTTCAAATTAGCTGTGAAAATGCTTGCCCTGCAATTCTTTAACAAATATTTGAACAAACTTTATAAGGAATTTGAAGGAAATGATATCATGTGTTTCTTTAGGCACTGTCATCAATCCGAAACAATAACCTTTGGAAAATCTGTAGAATCATATATTGTTCTTTAACAACAGAGCCTATCTCCATGGCAAAGAACGTTGCGCAAGGAAGGGTATTTTAGCTCAGGAGCACTCCATACTCACAGGGCCATAAAGCTTTCAGGCAGAGCTGGCTCACACTCAGCTTGCTCTTGGTATCAGCAAAGAATCTCAGGGTTTCTGTGTGTGTCCATGTAAATACACATACACATACCAAATGTGGGAAATTGTCTGAGAAGAGCTTCTGGTCAGTGTGGATTGGATGGTAAGATGATATTGCTCCCAGAAAACACTTTTACAGGTAGCACTTTTACAATACCTATAAATAATGTGTCATTATTATTTGATAGCATTTTATGGACATTGAACAGATGTCTGTGCCTTTAAAACCTGGTGTAAAACATTGTAATAATATTCAGAAATAAAAAAGACAGGTATTCTTAAACAAAAGTAGTTCTACATTTTGTTCTTATCTCCAAAGCCAACGTGAAGAGATCACATAAATAGCTGGTTTAGAGGGAAGTTAAACTCAGATGACAAGTTGCATGAAGGGGCTCAGAAATGGTATTTGTTTGAACTATCCATCCTTCTGTAATGTAGATAAGGCATACATGAAAAAATAAAAGGCAAAAAAAAAGGCATAGGCTCCTTCCCAGTCCACTGTTACTTCCAGGTGCTCTTTACTCACGGTGATCATGTACTGTGCTCCTGATACCAGATTTACTACTGTTGTGTCTATCTGGTAGCTATTTGTTCAAATGCATGATCCTAGAAAAGCGCTGACACGTATTCATTTCATTATATGTATACATGTCAAAAGGGGTGTGTTTTCAGCACTGAACATGGGCAAGAACATCAGAGGCTTTTAAATAGTGAAAAAACCCATTACGCTCATCTTCCCAAGATACTACTTTGAAAAAATCCTCTTTACTTTTCTTCAACCTTCTCTTATTATCTGAGGCAAATCTTTGGATGTTGTCCCTGCTTCAGGAAATTATAGATATTTCTTCTTGAATGTAAGTAATAAGATCACTACAGTTCGTTTTATAAACTAACAAGGGACTGAATATTTATTTTTTGTTAAAAAAAGACCTGGAAAGAAAATTAAGTTTGAATCATTAAACTGGCATTGTAGATTAGGAAAAAAAAGCAGGAAGAGATAGAAGACATGGAAACTATGAAAGAAATTGAGGACAAATACTTTTGTGGCCATTTTGAAGGGTAAAATATATGCATCTTGAGGTTTGAATAATGATTCACAAACATAGCTATTGCTTAAGTTGGAACTTTCTACAATCTAACAGTCTCACCTGCCTTGTGTGTGTAGTATTTGAGACTTCTTGTCTTCTATATTAAAACTACAGTATTTTTTATATAGCACAAAGGATTCTAAGTAATTCTCGTTTTCATATTATAATTATTAGAATTATTACTCGTTGAATGAACACGGTTATATTGTTGTTTTAATCTTATTATACAGAGAGCTTTTCAAACTATGCCAGAAGTTTAGCCCTCTCTGGTTAGTTCTTTCCCTGCAGAATTATTCCAGTCTGTAAATGAAAGAAAAACAAAGGGAGTGGTGGACAATTTTAATTTCAGACTACATGTTGTTCACGAAGTGTTTGTTTAACTCTGTTTGTATTGGTTGGGTTGATATCTGTGTCACATGATAAATTTTTTCTTTATGATTGGAAGCTAGAACTGAATCACAACACAATTACTAGTGACTAATAGCAATCACTCTCATTTTTATTATCTAGTCACAATGGCAGTTGAGAAACTTTTTAGTCCCAAACCTTTTCAGGGTAATCTGGCAATTGTCAGCATTCTCAGAACAGACAGTGTGGTTGAGAATTAACTGAACGGGCCACCTCTGTTCACACACAGAGATATTCACCGGTACGTAGATCTATTGGCCACCGTCTGATTTTTCTAATGATGGATTTCCTGTCTCACCTATTTCACCACCAGTAACTTATAAGTGCAATTTGATGACGTTCTCATATACAGCGAAGTGACATAAGTTATAGGCCCAAGTCCTGTTTGCACAAGCAAATCCTGCAGGAAAGGACTTATGTCAATGACGATGCAAAATCCATTGTGCCTCGGCTTTTGCAAGTGGAACCCCCCCGCGGGAAGTTAGTCCTGAATGATTTTCTGATAATTACCTGTTAATTATCCTTTCTACCTACAGTCACACGGAGACTATTGCTTGCCTCCAGTAAACATCCCAGCAGAAGCTCTTAATGAGTACCTAAAGATGCCCTATACCAGGGGAGAGATCATACCCCGGCTGAACGAGTGCCTCAGCTCTTCTGGCACTATGGATCCTTTAGGAAGGTTGTTTAAAATCTGATTGCGAGCCATGTAAGCTGCATTTTTTTAATATATATTTGTGGCTCTGCCCTCACAAATCTATGATTCATGACAGGAATGCAGCTTGGATCTCTTGCAATGTAAGCAGCTGCAGATACTTCAAATACTTGGGTACATGTGATCCAGCAGCTTGCTATAAATTTGCCCCTAAAAATAAAGTAACAAGTGATTGAACAGTGATAGGAATTAAACACAGCAGTGAGTGAATGGAATGCACAAGTCCTTACCTCAGAACCTTTTATTACAGCAATTGCTATAATTAAAACCAAAACGAAAAAAGAAACACCCTAGAATACTATCTTTGAACAAACTTGCTGCAAGATGCCTTTAAAGGTTTTTTTTATACTCTTGGACACTGAAAAAAGGTATTTGCTGGTATGCAATGTCACTGAGCATGATATTTATGTTGTTACATCATCTGAGAGTCAACTGCATTTCCACTTTCCACAAGTTACTGAGCTAGTTTGGTTTCAAATTTCCCCTTTTATCATCTGAACAAAATAGGCAAGCAACAACCCTGAGGTTTTGATACTGAAAGGATATTTTGGTGTACTTTGTGTGGAGACTGACTGAAAGATTGCAGGGTAAACACAAGAATTCCCACTGAACAACAATCAGCTTTGGATCTGTCTCTCATAATTGAAAGTCCCAGTTTTCGTAGCCTCTTTTGTCTGGATTTCTTATTTATTTCCCCTCATTTTAAGACTGACACGGTCTGTGTTCGGTAATCCATATAGGATGACAGTATGTCCGCGTCTCTCTGAACTGATACTTCCCTGTTGCCTCAGTTTTCAAATACAGTTTTAATATAAAATATTGGAGGATATGGAAAATTTTAGAAGAGAGATTTCATGGTGAAACCGTGTAGTTAAATTTCATTAACACATCTCAGAATAGCTAACTGGGGACTTGCTTGGGAATTCCAACCTAGAGGCCAAAGAGTAAATGAGAATTGGATTTAGCTACATTGTGAATCTCATTTCTAGAGGTGATTTTTTCTTTCGCTAAGAGACTCATCAGAGGAGCTGTATAGCCTCCTGCCTACACATTTCCTCTTCTGCAGGCCTTTTGCTTCTGCGGTTGTCAGATTCCCATCTTAGCCATGCACAGCAAGAACAAAAGTGTAAAACTGCCATTGTTGAAAGGGGGGCATAGTAGATCCAGATTTTTCAAGTACTTGGGTGCCTCTCCTTGTAGTGTGAGGTGGCTGAACATGAACTCCTAACTTTCTTCGTCTAAAAGCTGGGCGTTTGCTCTGAGCTTGTCTCCCAGGCTCCCTCTTCATCAAGAGAAAGATGAAGGCACCTCCAGAAGGTGCAACTAGTGTGCTGGGGATTGAATCAGGGAGGAATGCCACAGGAAAAACAGACTGAATGTTTAAAAACAGTGCTATTTCCTGAGGTCTTTGACGAGTTAATTATAACTCAGCTCTTACACTGACAAAACTAATTCTGAAGTTGATTTGTTTAAAAACATATCTGCCTTGGTGCAGTGTCTCCAATTTTGTGTTTTTTCCCTGAAGTTTTCCCCTGCTTTTATCTCAGTAAAATCTATGTATTACAGTACGGTAGCAGCATTGCACTATTTCAAATAACTGTAGTATCATTTTTGCTGTGAAGCACCCTGTTTATGTGTCTCCATCAAGTGTACTTTGTATCTTCCTCTTTAAATGTGAAAGGACAGGGCAAAAAAACAGTGTTTATTTTGCTCTTGAATTCTGCACTAGCTGTTTAATATGTTTCTTATGAATTACCATTAAGAAAGGATTCCGCATTTAAAAGGAAGCTTATGAGGATATAGGTAAGTGTGAGTGTGGTCTTTTCAGAAGAATGTTTGATTGAAGACCTGTTTTTGGATACAAGGTAAGGAAAAAGATCACTTAACCTCACTTGAATAAGTGGAGATTAAAGGTTAAAAGCTTTAAAGCTTTAAAATGCATTAGCAACAGAACAGTAAATACAATCCATGGAGACATGGAGGAATTAGCAAAACAAATGTTAAACTAAGAAATGCACTCTAAGATTCACTGGAATCTCCACACTAAGTCCGAATGCAGAGCACATTTAAATGTTTCACTGTTTTTTTTTAAGTTGTCTTTGTATTCCTTGTATTGGCTCTAATGGAGATAATACTAAACCTTGCCATGAATTATGCAAGCAAGTTTTATGTAGAACTTTCCATGTTTTAGCCTCCCTGGAGTTTTGGAGTTTTAAAGGGTGTTTTCTGCCATATACCTCATTTAACCTGTTGCATATTGGCTGGGTTTGTACTGCTGATGTATCAAAAAAAGTCGCAATCCTGTTCAAAAAATTACTGTACAGTATTAGGAAAAACAAAAGGTACCATCATCAGTCGTATAACTTTATTGTATTGTAGACATAATATGTTTTTTACTAGTACAACCTTTGCTTAATAACAGTTTTTGACTTAGATACCTATATTTTAACTTGTATTATGGATACCTTCAACAAATGCATTGGTTCTCTGTTTACCTTGCATAGATCAACAAACTGATTCTTACAGCTCAGTAAAACCCACAAAGAACATGCTGAACACTGTATGAAAACACAGCTACCTCACAAAGAAGGGGATTTGTCCCAGGCAGGGCATGTTGCAACAGCCTAACTGTAAAGTAGGGAAGCTGTGTATCAACAGGGAGTATCTATCTGAGGAAAGGTTGAACAAAAACTAAAAATGGAATTTCCACTATTGAAGTATATAGAAGCACCTGAGGTTCCAACAGGACTCCCAAACTGGTAGTCCCCAACCAAGGCAGCCAAAGTCAATACCTCTACTCGATCTTTTGCAAACAGGGCAAAATCTTACTGAAGATAGAAGTCTTGTGCTTGTAGGTGCAGTAGATTTGGCATTTAGTGAGTGAAATCCTGCCTCCACAGAAGTTAATGTCAAAATTTTGTTCAACTTCAATCAAGTGAGGACACTGTGTATAGATGAGAATACAGAGCAGAGAACAATCAAAGACTTTAAAATACTGGTTATATTCAATAGCCTGTGAGTGTCAGCATAATATATGATATTTAAAAATAGGGGATTTTAGAAATATGTGGTAATTTTTTTGCTAGCATGAGTAACATCTTTCTAAAATTTGGCTTCCTAAAGATCCAGTTAATATATAACAAATTACTCTCATTGCAGAATGTTCAGATATAAGAGGTTCTCAAGAGTGACTGAACTTATTTTGAACTTTTATTTTCATTTAAACTCTCCATTAAGGAATTTGGGAGGGTGAGCAGGGGAGAAAGGCATTTGTTTAGATTCTGCTTTTAATAAAGTTTTAACACTTTGATATCAGTCTCTGATTAGATGCAGCATCCCACATTCCAAAGTGAAGAAGAGGCTATTTGCTCCTTCTCTCCTCCGCCCAACACATATCTTACTTGTGTCTTTTAAGCAGAGACTCTGATTCAGCCCAATTATCGTCATTAATAGCAGTTTTCTGCTGAGCAACATTCCTTGCTGTGGCCTCTCCTTCTCAATTCAATAAAGAATTATCCTAAAACCCAGTCTAATAATCCTATGTCCAGTTATAACTGCGGGGGGACACGACCAGATTCTCTGGGCCTACGTTCTGTGTTTGAAGCCTGACCCAAAATAATGGATTTTCCTGGTGTTTATCAAGTTACTTTGTAAAATGCCTAATGATGGGATTCATCTGCAATGTAGATGTCTGCATCTAAGCAAGTCCTGGTTCCTTTTATAGTCAATAGATATCAATAGACACACTGAGTGTGTGATTCATCCCATCTCAAGATAGACGTCTAATTTAGGTCAGGTGACTCATTCCCTGGAAGTACTTATTGACTATAAAGGGAATCTGAATGACTAACTCAAAGATTTTTGAAGAGATTTTTAAAGTGAGGTAAGTTGAAACTCATTCTGCGTGCTTCATATCTTCTAACACAATGTCTTCACGACCCTTCTGCTCTTTGAAGAGTTATTCTCATTGTGTTTACACCCAGATGTTTCACAGAGCTTGCTACCATTTCCCAGTTCTCTCCTGTGAAACCCAGTCACCAGCTTTCATTTCAATTCTTCGCACCTGGGAAGATACTACTCAAGCCTTGCCAGTCATCTTTAACCTGAACACTTAATGACTCCATTATATGTCCTTCCTTGTGTATTACCACCCAGGACTTCAGCCCTGGTATCAAAATTTATTTCATCTTTTCATGCTTGCTTCCTAAGGCAAGTTCTTCTTTTTCTTAGCTCACCTTCAGTTCAAAGAAAGAAAACCTGTTCCTTTGCTTAAGATTATGGAACGTTATAGAATTTCAAAGTTCCATAATATTAAATCATAATTAATAAGAAAGAACTGATTTTTTGTTTGTTTTACAATTTTTCATCAGACATTTCACTAGTTACAGTAACTCTCCCTGTATGCGGCTTCCTAGCTGTGTTAATTTGGTCCTACCTCCCTCTCGGCTACACTGTTATTCATCAGGGAAATCCCAGTGGAACTTGTATTTGTATTTTCAAAAATAAATAATAGGTTTGAATTTTGGCCAAAGTCTTCCTCCAGTAGTGAGCATGAGAGTTGCTGACTGAGAGTCTCTATCTCTCATGTGGCCACATAAATTAGAGTCCTGATCAACGATGACAAGCATTCTGCTAGCTAGACAAACATTAATCTGGTTAACTCCCCTTCTTCCCACTCCTTCCTGACACAGAGGAAAGAAGAGCCTTTGGAGAAAGTTTGAGATGTGTAGGTTGATTTTGTTGTAGCTATAATATGGCAAGGGGTCTCCAAGCACCTTTGGGGGTTTATGAAAATTCCAAGCAGAAAACAAACAAGGTACACAAAGCATAAAAGGCTGCCTTGCTTGCTTTTCTTTTACAATAATTATTTTTATTGTTTATGATCTCTTGAAAAATATTTTTTTCCCACACATTCACACGAATATTTAAATCTGAAAGTCTGAGATTCTCAGTTCTTTTAATGTAACTTTCATTTTGCTTTCACCTATATGAATAAAATGAGAAACTATGCCAAGTCTTAAAAGATGACTCTTATTAACCATACTGGACTGACAGAGCTGTAACTGTTTTCAGGTGCTGACCTATTACTGCCCCCGAGTGCTCCACTGTGTCATTGGACATACACGATCTTGTCTGCTGTTTGCCGTACTGCGGTGGGTAATGCAGATCTGTGCAATACAGCCCCAAAGTTTTGCACTTTGCACCTGCAAAACCCATTTGGAGGATGTGGCCTTCCAGGAGCCCACCTGACTTTCAAGATCCAAACATCGTAAAGAAACTTTTCCTGTAGGAAACAAACTTCTTCAGATAATAAAGCAAATTGCCACATTTGGGATTAGATTCTTATGCGTTTGACTGTATTTGTTCTTTCAGATGCTTAACTGATGGTGTAATTCAGGATGCATTCCTCATAATTAATGTAATGATGCACAGCCTGTGGATAGTTTCTTCTAATTTAGGAGGCAGAGAGAGCATCTGGAGGTGAAGTCTCCTGAAGTCCTTTAATTATCAGGCATGAGTGTTTGCAATTGCTTCACTCCCTTTAAGGGTTCCACAAACTCCTTATCTGGGCTCCATACAGCTATAGTCTTCATTATCCATTTAAATCACAAAGTGATGCTGGTGCTCTATAAAAGACTGAAATCCAAGGTGGTACATTCTTCAGCCTACCCCATTTGTCACATATTTCTATTATTTGACCTGATTTTACAAGTACCTTTCCATCAAGGGGAAGAGCTTGATTATTTTAATATTTTTATGCGAGAGGAGTGTTTTGAAGATTCCATATACAGTTGACTTCAGGAATTAAAGACTATTGTTTTCATCCACAAAGAGTTTATATAAGGGATAAGGAAGGGAAAATATTCTTGAAAAAACAACCCCCTCCTCTTAAGTTGTGTATCTTGGAGCAGAGGAAACACAATCAAGATCTTCTGTTTTGATTAGGAAAAAAGAAAAATTAGCAAGACAAAGTTCATGGTACTTGTCTGATTTTCATAGATCATTACAGACGTTATGCAAAACTAAGAGCTACCGCCACCAAATACTATTTCTGCCCAGATATTGTATAGACACTATATTTTAAAAGAGTAAGACACAAGGTTTTCTGTAGGATAAATCTCAAAGTTATTCAAGTTTGAATTAGGCTATGCAAAAAAAAAAACCAACTAAAAAAACATCCCAAGCTCCCTCCAAAACCCAGTACCACATATTTCCATTATTCCATTCTGAAATAGTCTTGTGTAAATCTATTTTCTCTGCCTCCTTTTCTTCTTTTATCAAAACCAGATACATGACTGTCAAATTGATGCTAATGTTGAACATCCTATGTGATCTGTGGAGAAATTGTTGCAACTGTGGCCTTATTTATTGGATCATCCTGGGTCAGTTATCTGTCTGTAGCTACATCTGAATTGCTGAGGCACTAGAGAACACTGTTTGTTCTCAAAACACCTAATTTCAGCCACTGAACACACCCTTTACCATCTAAGCCCTGAGAATACCAAACTGGTAGTTATATAGCTCATGAGAAAAACAGAGTTTCTTTTCAATCCTATAGCTCAGGTGTTAGAGTTGTTTTCCTAGAACTTGTGTAGAAGCTATAATCATCATGTTCACATAAAAAAGAGTAATTGCACCATCAACATCACAACTACCACCAGTTGCTGCCATGTTTCAAGAGAAAGTGTGATCCTTGTATTTGAATCCTGAAAATTACCATCTGAAAAGCCCGCACTGATCATCTTTGCATTTACAGGCGTGACAAAGCTTTACAGATCCCTTTGGTCAGGACCTTCAAATTTCTGCTTACTTCAAAGTTCTGCAGCTGTGCACAAATGTGGAAAATACCTGAGACTTGATGGAGTAGAGCAGCTTGTTGCTTGTTGTTCATTCTTTTGTCCAGGCTACAGTCAAACTTCAACAAATACACTTCCTCAGGTGTGTTGGGTAGCATCATGTCCCCTTATGGATACTATATGAGCTGCTGTTTTCTTCTCAATCCCTAACAGAGAAGACAGAGGTTTCACTCTCCTTACTCATAATTCCTTGCCTCTTCCTATTTTTAGGAGAGAGACTTAAGAATGTAAAATTACAGGATAATTTTGGCGAGACTTAACTGCTGGAAGTCCTCTGGTCCAGTCACCCTGCCCAAAGCAGGACCAGCTCTGAAGTTACAAGGCTCAGGGCCTTGTTCAGTTGAGTACAATAGATTACCTTCTGAATTCTGCCTAGCAGGTCATCCTTTGCTCAGATTATTCCTTCCCTGTATTCAGAATAAATTTCCACTTAATATTATCCTAACACATATGTTTCCATCTTTGTGTCATTGTCAATTACCAGCTAAAAAGAGGAACTTGCAACCCTTTATATTACTTAGAATTTTCATTACTTCAGTTTCTCTCAATGAACATACACTTTTGATCTTCATTTGTCATGCTTGAATAAAATTGTTACCAATTTCTGATCAACTTTGTTATATTTTAAACTTCAAAATGTGTTTGCGAATAGCTTTTAAATACAATTAACTTATTTATAGTAATGGCTACAATGGCTTTTCTATTGAAAGCTCTGCTTTAGAAATTGGCCACCACCCACTTCAATTAAAAAAAATTGGTTTTAACAGCATGGATTAAGACATGCACAATTTGTCACTTCCATACTTGTGGGATACAGCCTTACTCACTTGCACAAGAGGAAAAGCTCTGTGCATCTCTCATAAGAACATAGTACAAGGACAGATGCAATGAATATGACCATAAATCCTTCTAGCACAGTATCCTGTCATGGACAGTGACCAATAAAAAAGATTCTGGAAGAAAACTGTAAAGAGCAGGGTAACCATGCGTGATGAGAGACAGAAGAAAGGTCTTTTGGATACTGCTGGAAAGTACCATGTTTTTTTATTTGGTAAATACAGGCATTGTGAAATTCATTGGGGAAGAAGGTAGCAAAAAATAAACAGAAGGTGAAAAGAAAGAATAATTTATTCATTTTAAGTATTGCACTTGGGAAAGACTACATTTGTCCCAACAGGGCAAAACCAAGTCTGAGTGTGGATCGCTCTGGTGAGTCCCACTCCATTCCTGAAAATTATTTCCCTCCCTTGAGTCCTTCCTCTGTTAGCATGCAGTGTCCTGCACCGCTGCGTAATGTTAAGCTCTTTCTTGCAAGGGGACACTATATGGAGGGTAGAGTCTAAGGTTTGTTTGGTTTTTTTAATCTTTGGATTTATAAGCTGTATCATTTCAACATCTCTACATGTGCATATACCTTCTTGGAGAACCAAAGTCAATTAGCACTAAGGTCAATGATATATACTGGTCCTGAATTACTAATAACTGAAGTTTTTTCACAGTCATTCAAAACAGTTCAAGAGTGCTTGGAGTGCACAATTTTTCTCAGCATTTTTTTAATTAACTTTTGCTTTATTTATTATTTAAATAATTTATTATTATATGCTTAACACAAATGCATTTTTCCTGTCCCATGGAATAAGTGTCTTAGTCAATAGGAGAACCAATTAAAGTGGCTACCTGCAGCTTTGCATGCCACAAGTGTACGTGGAAGTGATCGTGCCCCTGTACTCAGCGCTGGTGAGGCCGCACCTTGAATCCTGTGTTCAGTTTTGGGCCCCTCACTACAAGAAGGATGCTGAGGTGCTGGAGCGTGTCCAGAGAAGGGCAACGAAGCTGGTGAGGGGTCTGGAGCACAAGTCTTATGAGGAGCGGCTGAGGGAGCTGGGGTTGTTTAGTCTGGAGAAGGGGAGGCTGAGGGGCGACCTTATTGCTCTCTGCAACTACCTGAAAGGGGGTTGTGGCGACGAGGGGGTTGGCCTCTTCTCCCAAGTAACTAGTGATAGGACGAGAGGAAATGGCCTCAAGTTGTGCCAGGGGAGGGTTAGATTGGATATTAGGAAAAATTTCTTCACTGAGAGGGTGGTCAGGCATTGGAACAGGCTGCCCAGGGAGGTGGTAGAGTCGCCATCTCTGGAAGTGTTCAAAAAACCTGTGGATGTGGCGCTTCAGGACATGGTTTAGGGAACATGGTGGCGCTGGATTAATGGTTGGACTTGATGATCTTGAAGGTCCTTTCCAACCTTAGTGATTCTGTGATTCTGTGTGATTCTGTGATTCTGTGTTTCTGAGGCAAAAATCTGGACTCTTTCGGCATAAATTTGAGTCAAGGAAAGCAAGTACTACTTTGTTTAGGACAAACTATTTTGATGTGACTAGAAATTTCTTAACTAGACAGAGAAACCAGCTTTTGTATTTCTTATGGCTTTTGATTTTCATGGATTCTTTCCCAGTAGCTTGGTTATGGATTTATGGGATACTTAATATCTTTGCTTTACATTCCAGAAAGAGAAAGCTGATATAAAACAGAGATTAAGATATCAAAAACAATTCTTTCTACTTTTTTGCATAAACAAAGATAGTCAAGAATTTAGTACAAATTACAGTTGATTGCAGAAGTTTTTTACAGTACTTTTTTTTAAAGTCTTTGAAGAATAGAGATTTATAAGTGATACCTCAGTTGGGTCAGGGACTCTATAAATGTACTACAATAAATTTTTATTTAGTAAGCTAGCCCTCACTGACATTATTTAGTATCACAGTTCTCTTTGACTCAGGATAATTTTAAGATGCATTTGAGCTTCTTTATGGAAGACATAGCCAAAACAGCAAGACTCGTCAGCCAAAATAAGTCCATTACCAAGTCACTAGCGTATGATGGAAAGCTTAGCTGAGTGTGTCTGCAGTGCACAACATACTGCACGATGCAGATACCTACCCAGGTTTTATCAGTGCAGCCACACTAACTCCCTTCTGCTGCTCTCCGCAGCTCAGGGCAAGCATGGGGTATGGCTGGCCTTTGCTGTCTTGTATCATGAAGACATGCCTCAGGGGCAAAGGTATTAGTGTACTGCATCTGTGCATGAGTGTGAGAAATACCACAGAGAGACAGAGGAGATATAGAAAACCAGAAAAGCTGCCAGAAGCAGCACCAGGAGATGGCTGGCAAAAGAGTCTCAGGGCAGGGTCCAGACCTGCTCTCCCTTGTCTGAGTCCTCCTGAATGTTTGCCATAAACAGGAGTGAAACAGGAATGTGTAAAAAAGGTGGTTGTGCCCATCATCAATTCTTCATTGAGCACAACAAAGTGACAAAATTTCCACAACTGACTCATCAACAGGGTGAACCTTTTGAAATGGAATTGAGAGGGTGCCACAAAGAAAAAACATTCTTTTAGTTCAGCTTATGCTGCTTCCTGCCAGTTGTATTTTTGAGAATTTTGCCAAAGAAAATGTCACAAATTTCTGATCAGATTAGTCACATTATTTAAATCTTTTAGCTAACCATTACAATGATGTTACCCTTTTCAGTTACTCATTTTGACACCTGTTTTAGAGGGAATTAGTTCAACAGAGGGTGGTAGAATAAAATATGCATGCCAAGCTGATTAGATCAGTGCTCAGCCCTGCACACTGTGGTTGTTTTGTTAATTAATCTTGCTGTAAAACAAATCAGCATGCATGCGTTTGTCCTTCAGGCCTGCGTGAAATCTGCCATGCCATGCTTCTTTCCAGACACTGGTCTGGTAGTGTCATAGGAAAATCTTAGGGAGTTGGATAAGCTTCACCTGGAAGCCTGTCTGGGTAGCCAGAGTAGCACAGCCTGGGTTTGCTGGAGTTATAAGTGATGCCAGAGCCCCTTCAGAACTCCACATGGCCATGTTGAATCCCTCTCCTGAGGTGTGATGGAGTGGGCAGAGAGAGCAAGTGATCTCCCACTGCCTTGTCTACCTGTGCAAAGATCAGCTGTCTCCACCAAGTGCTCACTCACCTCTGCACAAATTGCTCTTGGTCAGCATCAACTGGCAGTTCAAAGGGTGCAGGACCAAAGAGAGACTCTGCATCGGGGGCTAAATAATTAATAAATTATTGATCATTAATGGAAATCTCCCCTCCACATGACCTACTTGTTATACTTTTCAGAAGTCCAGTGTCTCTTGCAGAAAATGCTTTTGGAAACAGATCTATAGTGTCTATGGCTTAGCAGCACTGCAAGACCAGCTGTTAGATCTATTAAAAAGGGAAGTCTAATCCTTTTCTTGGAAGAGCCAGTCTTTGTCATTAGGAACAGAAGCAAAGAGGGATTCAAAGGCAGTGATGGTATGGGAATCCAAATCTTTCTCCCTAATTATTGAATAAAGCCATGCCCTTCATTTCAGAGATTTTTCTTCCCTCCAGACTTGATGATTCGATGCATTTGGAAGCCACATTCTGGATTGTAGCCTCCAGGCCCTGGTTTACTCATTCCTTACAGTGGCCTTGCAGTGAGAGATTTGTCTCTTGGCTCTCCCATGGGAGCCAGGTGGTATTTGTCTCACTGACCATTAATCACCTAAAAATTAAAGACCAACTCTAAATAATTTATCTTGGCTCTTCGCAGTCAATGGAAAGAATGAGATGCCTACAAAAGGCAGCACATCTACCTATCTTAGACAATCATGGTAGAATAAGATTAATTGCTACTTCCCCATTGACTTCCCCAGAGAGAATCGAGGTGACAAGTTTAGATAAGACAATTCACTTTTAGATGGCAAAAATAAGGAGAGGAATCTCACCCCACCAGAATCATAGCCTACAGCAACCATATATTTTTCTGAAAAATGCCTCTTCAGTTGTCAGTGGCATTTTTTGTTTCTTCTCCTGTTGTAAGTCAAATAATGTCAGAATCACTGGTATCCCAACTGTGCACTGCTTCAAGAAGTGCAGGATGAACACACGGCGGGGTTTCATTGCTGGCATCCAGAGCACTGTCTTCATAGTAATATTTTTTTGAGTACAACTATTCTATAGTCTTCCGTCTAAGCATGACTAGTACAGCAATTTACAAATACAAGCTTTGAAAATCTGTTTTGATTTTTTTAGTTGTTGTTCAGTTTTTCCCTCACAGACCTGATATAACTCAAATGTGCACGTGCATACATATGTGTGTATAAATATATATAAAGAATAAAGGACACGTGCCTTCCGCAAATGCTTTGCCATGTTCACAGTAGAAGTGATTGCTGCCCCATCTCGCGCAAGCAGTAATATGAGCTGAAACTATAAAGGTTAATGATTCTTTCTTTGCCACAAAAAAAATCAGATAGCAAAAGCTGCTTTTATTCTCATGATCTTTATTAATAACAACCTGCGTGCTTTTTGAGTGGGGGTGTTGCTGGAATAATGATTGAGAGTGGAATAGAAAACATACTGGGAGATAAGGACTGTTTTGTTTCTAGTAGTTAAAAGTATAGCCAGAAAGGGAAAAAGCTATTCCATGGAAAATGCTGGCTCAGTTTTCTGATGTTCAAATTGCCAGTAATTCCCCATTTCAAGATCCGTAATGTCAAAAGGACAGAGCTTCCTAGAAGTGAATGTCTATCACAGCTAATATGTATTGCTTTGCTCTTTGTGATGGCTGCCAGGTTTTCAACAACACTTGAAAGGCCAAGCAGGTTTTTTAGATTATGTGGGGCCAAGAAAAGGTTTGGAAATTCCATCGATTTCTTCAAATACTTTCTTTTTTTTTAACCACTGGCTAAGTGGGTAAGTTGACTTGAGGTTACTTTTCTAGCATGAGGTTTTCTTAGAGGCAACCACATAGGAATGGGATTTGAGAAGCTTTCAGGAACATTACAAGAAAAGATAGATCGGAGAGAAATCCCCACTCCCATTTCCCTGAGCAGCTATGAGGTATTCATAGAATCACAGAATCATGGAATAATTTGGGTTGGAAGGGACCTTAAAGATCACCTAGTTCCAAGCCCCCTGCCATGGGCAGGGACATCTTTAGATAAATCAGGTTGCTCAAAGCACCATCCAACCTGACCTCAAATGTTTCCAGGGATGGGGCATCCACAGCTTCTCTGGACAATCTGTTCCACTGTCTCATCACCCTCATAGTGAAAAATTTCTTCCTTAGATCTAATGTAAATTGACCCTCCTTCAGTTTAAAGCCATTACTCCTTGTAATGCTTGTAATACCCTTGTAAGGACACTGCATGCCCTTGTAAGAAGTCCCTCTCCAGCTTTCTTGTACACCCCCTTTAAGTACTGGAATGTTGCTATAAGGTCTCCTCAGAGCCTTCTCTTCTCCAGGCTAAACAAGCCCAACTCTCTCAGCCTGTCTTCATAGGAGAGGTGCTCCAGCCCTTTGATCATCTTCATGGTCCTCCTCTGGACTCAATCCAACAGGTCCATGTCTTTCTTTTGTTGGGAACCCCAGAGCTGGACACAGGACTCCAGGTGGGGTCTCACCAGGGCAGAGCAGAAGGGCACGCTTCTGCTGGCCATGCTTCTTTGGATGCAGCCCAGGATATGGTTGGCCTTCTGGGCTGCGAGCACACATTGCCGGGTCATGCTGAGTTTCTCATCAGTCCCCAAGTCCTTTTCCTCAGGGTTGCTCTCAATCCATTCTCCACCCAGCCTGCATTTGTGCTTGGGATTGTCCCGACCCTTGTGCAGCACCTTGCACTTGGCCTTGTTGAACTTCATAAGGTTTGCACAGGCCCACCTCTCAAGCCTGTCAAGGTCCCTCTCGATGGCATCCCTTCCCTCCAGTGTGCTGACCACATCAGCTTGGTGTCATCGGCAAACTTGCTGAGGGTGCACTCGATCCCACTATCCATGTCACCATCCATTACTGAATGACTGCTGCGTTCTAAACAGGATTATAGTTAATTTTAATTAATCAGCTTCCATCACCTTTGGGTAAGAATTCTGTCAAGCCTGCACAACTGTATCTTGTGAAGATGTATTCAGGGACATTTCAAATGTTCATTATTGATCCAGGGGCCATTAAGAGCTAATCTTTACATATTTTGACACCATAATGGCTTGTAATGTAATTCTGTACTCAGGAATTTGTACATGATGGCGTGTGTTGACCAGGAACTCCTCACAGTATGGATTTTTATGATATATTTTAAAAGCTCACATACAATTATTTCCACTTGTGCAAATGCAGATGCTACAGCTTACACTTCTGATGAAGGACGGAAAACAAACAAAACACACACATTTTTCCATAAGAGGCTGAGAGGTCAGTGACTCATCTTGGAATATTCTGCAGATGAATTAAAATTCCTCTGCTTTAAAACATGTATAATGACATCTCCTTCCAGTTACATAGCTACACACAGAATAGATTGGGTTTCTTCTCTTTCAGCTGCCGAGTTTTGTACGGCAGAGCATAGCAGCAACCCACACATTACTAATAAACAGAATTTAATCTACATGCTATAGGAATTCTGGGAGAGATCCTATATTTAGGCTGTACACCACTTTCCATTACAAAAGATTCTTGTGACCTTTTTATGAGAAGCTATAATGCCTCCTTTGTATACAGTAGACTTTGACTTTTGGCAAGGGAAAGAAATGCCTTTTCTGGAGAATTGGCTGACTTCTACGCTACTAGCATTTCCCGCTTTCCTCCCAGTTGAGCTCCTCGGGACTATATTGGCTGCACGGCAAAACAACAGCAAACTACACAGCCCCATCTGAAGCTGGGCTGATGCCACCCGTGATGCAGCAGCAGTCAGGGCTGCACTGGGAATGCCTGAGAGCTGCCAGTGGGAGGGGAGCCAGGCTGCAGCCCTACCAATTAACCACAGCGCGCTTGCCCTTCCCGACGCCCAGCCTCCTTTTTTTTCCGGAGTGGAAGAAGGGATATGGCTAACAGTCTAGGTTATTAATTTTCATTATTTTTTTGACCGGTTTAGAACATTTCGTACTGGCTGACAGCAGCCATTGAAATCTTACCTAACAAAAATTTGGGAGCCGGATACTCAGCTGTGTAAAACCACAGCCACTCATTTAAATGAAGGAGAAAATGACCCAAATTATTTAAAGGTATTCAGCCAGACTTCGAAACTTAAGTCAGCAATTCAGTAACTCTGGACAGAGTATTATTTAAGACTAATGACACAGTAATCTGCAGTTAGCTCGCTGGCACCTAATGAACCAATAAAACTGAACGATTGTGTGTGTGTACTTACATATCTGAGTCCTCTGTGAGTAACGTTAATGATAACTGTACGGCGCATTTATATACAGGTTGTTCACCAGCAATCTCACTGTCCTTTACGAGTCTGCATTGGTGGAACCTCACGGTAGCCTTGGGAGGTAGGCCAGTTTCGTTATCCTAAAATTACAGGTGAGGAAAGAGAAGCACCAGCAGTTTAAGTGACTTGTGCAGGGTCCAAGCCAGGAACAGGAGCCAGGAAGCAAATGTACCTTTGATTTAAGGTGGGTGTGCCTCCAACCGATTACAATTCGTGTTGCACCTGCCTACGCCTGGGGTGCTTGGCTCCATGTTTTCTGATCCTGACTGGGGCTAAACCGCAAGACCATTCTTTGGCATTTGAATGATAAAGAACAACAAGAGGAAAGATTTTCCGGCGGTTAGGGTGCTAGCCAAAGCCTTTGCAAGACCTGGGTCCGACACCGTTCTGCAACGCAGTTCCTGGCAGAAGTCCTCAAGAGTGTGTAGGTGCCCCAGCTGGGAGTGGGCTTAGGTGGCAAGCTTGCACCGGGTCCCAGGCGCCTCGGCAGTACTCAAAACCCTGCTGGAACAGCCTCCCAGGTGAATGCCTATAGCTCCTTGTTTTTCGGTCTGTCCCAGAGTCACTCGAGAGAAGGTTTGTTTCCCCCCCTCCTTCTGAACTCCCCTGCCCTGGCGGGTGCTATGGCTCCTGTGTCACTCGTGCCTGTCGGTGCACGGAATATATGTTCAGTATGGGTACTATGCAATTCCAGGCGCAGCATGGTTTGAATGTCAGATGGCAATTTGCTAGAAGGCAGGGATGTATACGGGGAGGAAAAAGGGAGGAGACATTCCAATTGCTCATTATTTTTTTTAGTTGCTGAAGAAAGTGCTATTTGCTAATTAATAGCACAGTTCTGTGCCATATTTCACAACTTGCCTGTATTCACTTTCATGATGACTTCCTAAACTTTACTACACATTAACTTCATAGTGTGCTTCTTTCCTGTACTTTCCCTCAGTAAAGCAGATGAGTGGAGAAAAACACAAAACACCCCACAACTTTATTCTCAAATCCATATGGGATAGATTAGGTTCTTAACCCAATTATGGTGAAGTTTCAAGTATAGGCATTGTGGAAAAGCTAACGAGAAGTTAGGAGATATTCATCGTTCTGACAAGATTTTATATCCATCTGAATGGGAGCTTGGCTTTCGACCCCAGTTTGGTTTTGGAATCCATTGAAGTTCCTGCAAATTTCAAATGAGCCCAGATTTGAATCTTTGGGTTTGACCCACCCTGAGCAGTTATACTAATTTCATGCTTCAGGCCACATTTCAATTCAAAATAGAAAAATGGAGTATTTGTGATTTACAAAGAGGAAATGATGGTATCAAAGAGTACTGAAATTTGTCCATTGTCTTTACAGTTATATAAACTTAAAAGAAAGAAATATTCACATATGTAACTGTTAAAAAATGGTTTATCATATAAGAATGAGCACTGTGAAAAGGTAGGCTATGTTGTTCGTAGCACCTTGTTGTCCTTCAGTGCAAAGAGGAACTCTGGTTTACCTTCCCCTGCAAGTAATAGAACAAAAGAATATTGTTTCTGCTTTGGTATGAGATTTTACATGTTTGAAAATTCAATGTGACCTTTTATGCTTCTTTTTCACATTTGAACATACTAAAATTTCTATGACATATGCTGACAGATGATCCTTTAACAATGTCTATCATACAGTAATCATAGAATCATAGAATAGTTTGGCTTGGAAGGGACCTTTAAAGGCCATCTAGTCCAACCCCCCTGCAATGACCAGGGACATCTTCAACTCGAGCAGTTTGCTCAGAGCCCTGTCCAACCTGACCTTGAATGTTCCCAAGGATGGGGCATCTACCACCTCTCTGGGCAACCTGTGACAGAGTTTCGCCACCCTCACTGGGAAAAATGTCTTCCTTAGATCTAGTCTAAATCTACCCTCTTTTAGTTGAAAACCATTACCCCTTGTCCTGTTGCTACAGGTCCTGTTAAAGATTCTGTCCCCATCTTCCTTAAAAGCCCCCTTTAAGTACTGGAAGGCTGCAATAAGGTGTCCCTGGAGCCTTCTCTTCTCCAGGCTGAACAAGCCCAATTCTCTCAACCTGTCCTCGCAGCTCTCTGATCACTTTTGTGGCCCTCCTCTGGACCTGCTCCAACAGGTCCATGTCTTTCCTGTGCTGAGGGCTCCAGAGCTGGATGCAGAACTCCAGGTGGGATCTCACCAGAGCGGAGTAGAGGGGCAGAATCCCCTCCCTTGACCTGCTGGCCACGCTGCTTTGCATGTAGTCCAGGGTATGGTTGGCCTTCTGGGCTGCGAGCACACATTGCCGGCTCATGTCCAGCTTTTCATCCACCAGTACCCCCAAGTCCTTCTCAGCAGGGCTGCTCTCAATCCCTTCAATCTTCCAGCCTGTATTGATACCATGGGCTCCTCTGGCTCTGTGTGGGGTAAAATGACTGACAGAGTCTATCTGTGTTACGCATAATATCTCTGGTACACACACCCTTACGGTAACTACCCACAGTCATTAAATTGGATTTAAGTATATAAGACATAAATGCACCAGAACAGAGTTCTTTCAAAATAGGTACTGAAGTCACGGAAGTAGTTTCAGAATGTACTTTGCTGCAGGATGAATATAAATAGAGCAGTGCTCAAAACATCCGTGCAATGAAATTCTTTGGAAAGGATGAACTACATATGTAAGGCACTATAAGATGCTGAAATGTGACTATTTCAGCACGGGTGTATATTTGCAATATAAATCTTCGGCATACATAACAAGTGCCAGGCCTTTTTTATTTTAAGACTTCAAAACATTTTATATAACATGTTTACACTGCAATCCCAGTAAAGTAATAGTCAGAAAAGAACATCATGAGCTTTATACATAAATCATATTTCAAATGCACTTATTTGATAAACCATACATACATACATGTAAGTCTGACAGAGCTTCAATTGTTTGCACTTGCCTCCCGGGCCAATGAGTGAGTATCGTGCTATCCCACTTTTTATCACTTTGTGCTAATTATGACATTGTGTTGCAGCACTGAGGGGAAAGACGTACTGATACTGAGACCTTTACTGAGGAAGTGTAGTGCTATAGAAAAGCATTTCTTGAGGAAGCCTCCAAAGTTTCATAGAAGGGTGTTTAAAGGTGTTATACCCTTTGCAGGTACTGCTAGCAGTGCTCTCAACATTTCCCTTGTATGCCAGATCACAACTGAAGGATACTCATTTTATTTCCGTGTCTGATGGAAGCCACGTATGCCATACAGTTAGGCCAGCTGTTGCAAGGGAATATTTAAGGCGGCCTGTAGTAATTTGCTTTTTGGAAGGATTTCATGCAACCCAAAACATGTCAAGAGCATAAATTAATTTCATATATGCTAAGAGAATTCTTGAAAATTCAGGGAACAAGTTCTGGAGATGCTGAAACCGAGGTATTTTTAGATGCCAAGAGACTGGTTCACAAGAGTGAGGGGAAAAAGACCAAATCTTTCTATTCCTGAAATAACTGCAGTTTGGCTGTGAAAGAGCAAGGTCCAGATGTGTAGACCTTCTCTATATTGACAGTTTTGCTAATATTTAGGTGAGAAAAAAAAAATGAAAATTAAATTTCACCATGTGGCTGGAAAAGGCTGAAAAAAATATGTTCCAGAGTCCTCTAAGTATCTAAATGATGTCCTGACTCAGAATACTATTTATAGTGTGATAACGAGGTAGACAGCAATGAAGAAAAACGTAAAAAGAAAATCAGCTCTAATACCTCATTGAACTCCTAATGACTTCTGTTTGTCCCCCTGCTTGGGAATCTTTCTTCTGAATGCTGCTGCATCAGGTCCTGCACATGTCCAGTTATTTTTAGGTTTGCAACAGGCTGTTTACTGGGGATTTGAAGTCTGGCAATCTAGATACTCTAGACACCGTTGGAATGCTCTTGCTCACACACTCGCGCCTCTCTGCAGGTTACACTTGGAATTAAA
The DNA here is from genome assembly GCF_000687285.1 of Phaethon lepturus. Taxonomy (NCBI): domain Eukaryota; kingdom Metazoa; phylum Chordata; class Aves; order Phaethontiformes; family Phaethontidae; genus Phaethon; species Phaethon lepturus. The sequence goes on along the minus strand of NW_010554126.1, from coordinate 87,118 downwards.
AACTACGATGTGGCTCTGTCATTCAAACCTTACTGTGTCTGGCATTGGGTATTAAAAAAATCATGATGAAATAGAGCACTGTGGTTTTAATTTAAACTACTTAATGCCAAAAATATTCATGGACAACTTGTTGGCCAGTGGGCGAGCAAAAGGTTTTGGATGATCTTCCATATAAAGACTATAGTTTTGGCTGTCAGGAATAGAGATTTTTTTTTTTAAATTGAATAACCTTTCTTCCTTTTAAAATACTATTTCAAACATTTGTATTCAATATTTAGCAGGCGCTTCTTGAAAATTGGTGTTCCCTCCCTCCTCAAGCATGGATTTCAGCAAATTTCTCATTCTCCATTACATGTAATATTATACCTACTCACATGATCCATGTATATGAAGTGACAAGATCAGCATAACAAGACATTTTAAGTTCTGAGGTACTCTTCACCATTATATGTCTATAAACTTTTAAAATGAAATATCCCCACTGTTTTTGAAATACCTTTAAAAAACAAATTATAAATTATTTATAACAGTAAATACATACAACTTATTGTTCTAAGTATTATACCACTTGGGGTTTATTTTTCATTTTTTTTAATAATGTACATCTATTGTTAATTTTTACAAGTTACCAAAATTAGTTATTTTGAAAGCTTTTTGGACTTTTCAACGTTTCCGTGCAATGGAATTGCGATTCTTAGGGCATCCTGGATCCAGCATATTGAGGAAAATGAGGACAGATAAAATCTTATTTAAATTAGAAACTAGAAAAGCAGATAGAGTTGAATGCTTTCTTCATTCTCTAGCTCCAATAGCTATTCTTCTATCAGTGTATTTCTGTAAATGCAACTCCAATTTAAATTTGCTTGTTTCATGTAGGCCACATGCAGCTTTAGCATTTGTAAGTGCAATTTCTTTCAGCAGTCATAGAAGTATGACCAAAGACTTCAATACACCAAAAGAATTTGATGCTACTTCTTGTTGAATTTTCACGCAGAAACACAAAGCGGATGCAATATTGTTATTACCTGTCAAATACTCTGCCCTGAATTCTGTCATCACTGTTTGATATAAGTTATAAGCTGGAAACAAATGTAAGGTTAATGTTGATTTTAGAGAGACCTGAGGAACATGTTTATGTACTTGGTTCCAAAATGCTGAAAATTGAAGCCTGAGACCTTAAAGAGAGGTCAGTGGGAATTTAGCATCTGAATGTCTTTGAGGATCCAGGCTTTGGTGCTGTAAAAAAAGGGAGCTTTTTATTCCAAAGTTAGGCCTGAGGCCACTGTCCTGATTTACAGATAGCCCTGGCTCCCTTGACAGTCTTCATGCCTGACTCTTAACAGGGGCTGTGACTCCTCACCAGCTCTGATATTAAAGCTAATTATGCACTGTGGGTGCCAGAATACAGGTTTAAGGTCCAACTGTCCTTACCACTGTTTGAAAATGTTGGTATTATTGCTCTGTTTCTGAAATACCATCTCTGTCAGCGGCAGTGGGTAGGACAGGAGCACGTGTTCTTTGCTTTGTTTCCCCTCCAACTTGAACTCTGTGTTGTGAAACACAATCAGTCTGGTCATGGTCTACACAGCTGAGCTTTCCTTAGACGCAGGAGCATTCCTCTGAAGGCAACAAGCGTTTAAGATGATGTAAGGGGGTTTCTGACCCCCTGTGGATAATATTGGCACACAAAACAAGGACTGAGAAGTATGCTTACCTTTTCTGACCTTCCAGAAAGCCAAGAGGAAAAGTCTAGTGGAACAAAGTCCCTACTAGAAGGACACAAATAGGTTTAACATGCAAGAACTTGTACAATATTGCTATCTCTTAGATATTCTTCTGCTGAGCACAGAGGACTTCTGTGTGTACAGTGTATAAGGTAAAAGTAGAATCTTCTGGTAAATGAGCTGCTCTATCCCCACCATGCATCTCTGACTGGGAGCTTGTTGCCCTGCATAGCTTCATGCAATGACTTCAGCTTGTGCATATGTCCCTCTGTCAGCTTCGGTCTGTGCCTCCTTCCCCAGGTACTGATAGCAACCTTGCCCTTATAACACATAACACAGCATGAGCTAACTACCCAAGTATTTTGTCAGCTTTTTGATCAGCCTTTGCACCTTGACCCAAGTTGTCTGTCGCCACAGCTATGTTGCTAGATTTGCCTGAGCTAATGAGCAGCTCTGGTATGTTTACCTGAGCTTTAGCCCCTGAGAGTTATCCTCGTGCGTCCCTTCCTCAATTCATGTGTATTGTGCAGAGTCCCTGGCAGGGACCACTCAGCTAGGTGGTGACAGAAGAAGGAAGGGCAACAGTCTTCTCTGTCCTCTGGTGGTGGGACTATGGTTGCTGTAAGTACTTGCCTTGAAAAAACACTCAAGGCCAAATTTGTTTCTGTTTTTGTGCTTCCAAAGTTGGACTTCAGGATGGGGAGGACAGTCTCAACAATCTGCCTTTGTAGACAAAGGAGAGCAGAAGCCTTGCTTTAAGTGCCCTGAACGAGTCCTGGAAGAGTGGTGAACCTTGTTAGACTAATTTTAGCCTATCTGTGTACTGCTTTTATATCCCTGTGCAGCAGTCCCATCACTAGATACCATGCAGTCCTCATAGCTTTGCCTGGAACAATCCTTTACTACACCCTGTTTCTCTTGACAGTCTCATTATGTGTGCTGAGAAGGAGCGATCTCAGCTTTGATATGAAAGCATATTCTTATCAATTAATCCTTTAAACAATTTCAAATGGTTACATAAGGGGAGCTATGGATATCCTATATCTAAATGAGAGAAGGTACTATCTCACCATGACAGGGCCTGTAGGATCTTATATGCCTACAGACTAGTGAGTGTAGGGATGCTTGAAATACCTGTGAGATTCTCTACACACTACTGGCAGTGCCAGTGCAAACTCCACAACACCTGTTTCAAAAATTTCTGGGGAAAGGATCTAGACTATCCCCAGCAGAGAAGAGTGAGTTAAATTGTCTCCTACAGAGAGAGAGGATAAAACTATGATACATGCACCTGTAGCTGCCCTCATGCTGGCTACCATGGTTTCACGTGACCAGATATCCAGAGAGGTAAAGGGAAACACCCAAGGAGGAAAGAAAGGACTGAGACAGTCTTGGTGACGCTTTCTTCTGGGCACAGTTGAACCAGGGTTGTCCAACTGCTACAGGTATGAAGGACCCTCAAAAATATTTGTGGGTCAGCAAGAAACTTGCTGTAAGTGACTCCCAGCCTGTAGGTGTGGAGTTGGAAATGCCAGGTTGCATAAAAGGGGATGATAATTTTTTCCTGGGAGAGAGCAGCAGCAGGGAACAGCAGTTCTGTGAATCCTACTGGAAGGCTCTGTAATGTTCTCCTGAGGAATTAACAGCACATGGGGTCCATACCATTTTGCTGCTCATTTTCTGTGCTCTTCATTCTGCATTGCACTGGAGTTAATGAGTCCAACAGTAGTATCATAAATGTATCACTTCATTGTAATGGGGTTCAGGTACTCTGTATAGATCCTTAAAAGTGCAGTCCAGTTCACATTAACAGCAAAGTAATAACCTTCATCCTCCAGATATCCAACCAAACTTGTTTTATCTCCATGGTACACCAATAGCTTCTTGTCTTCTGGGAGTATTATTTCAGCTGCCTTTTCTCAGCTGCAGCAGCACAGAGCAAGGAAAGAGGTAATCCTTGAGGTAAACACTTGTCAAGCCTTTCAGGAGTTTATAGGTCAGAAACAACATTGTCAATCTGAAACAAGGAAGTTGTGATTACAGGTCTACATGGAGGAAATGCCAGAATTAATAAGGACTCTGCTCCACCTTTGAAAAAGTCAGCAGGCTTGGCTCTGAGAGGTCACAGGAGCAAGTTATTTCTAGTCCTGTGAGGCTTCTGCAAGGAATGTGCTGCTGCCTCTTTCTCACCTTGAGGACACAGAGCAATGGTGATTCTCATAATTGACCAGAGAAAAATTGTGGGTGAGATGGCCACAAAGGGTAGAGAGCTTTTACAGCTCTCTAGGAAGTCACCGCCTTCTTCACTGCCTCTGCGAGACTGAAGGTTGGTCAGATGCAGAATTCAGGTCTTACGTTAACTCAGAACCTGATGCCACCTAGAACTGAAAGCAGTTATCCTGCCTTTGTTTCTTGCAAAATTTAGACCAGCGGCAGGCTACATGCTCCTGGGTGTCATCAAGTCATTTTCACTCTGACGAGCGTCCCACTGAAGATGCTGATGAGCTGCTTCACTTGTCTCTTTTGCTTTCCCAGCCACCCAGGTCTGCGTCAGAGCTCTTCAGGGTAAAAGGTTCCTTCCTCTGCTTGAAAAACTCAGACTCACTGACACATGCTCTGAGTGTGCTGAATAAGCACTGCCCAGGCCCCAGTAAAATAGAGTCTTGCCTTTCTGAGTTATTATAAGCCGGTAGAGAGAAAGTCAGTCTGTTGCTAATGAGTACTATTAATATCTCCTTTTGTGAGAACAAGTCATCTAATACCCTGAAGCTAGAGGCAGTTAGGTTCTTGCTTGAGAGACCATATCACCCTATTATCATTTTCATCTGGCAAGGAAATAGAAAGAGCTAGAATGAAAATGGCAAATTAATTACACATTTTCATTGCAGTTCTTAATCTCATTAAAACTTTTTTTGCAGATGGGACTGCATTGTATTGGCAACCTTGGTTACTTATTTCTCAGTAATGGAGATCAGACGCTCGAATCTGGGGGGAGGCACCAACAGACTCCGGCTGCCCGGACGGCTCTGCGAGGCAGTGCTGGAGATGGGTGCACCCATCTTGCCGTGCTCACGCATCTGTTGTGTTTGTGCAAGGTTTCTTCTCCCTCCTGTACTGGTTTTGTGTTTGCCAGGTGCCTGCCTCTCAACACGAGTGACTCCCTGTATTCATCCCATGGCTTTTACGTTTTGAGAGCACAGTCTGGTTAAATGACTATTTGGGAAAAGTGGTTAAATGGGTGGCAGGAGTGTGGTGCTCCTAAGAAAGCTCCATTAGGAGTGTAGTGTCTGGCGCCTTGACAGTAACAAGCAAGTTTTGAAAGGAAAAATAGAATCTGCATGCTTTCATGTAGCTTATGATTTCATTTCCTTGCTTTTTAGCCTTGATTTGGATACGCTGCATATGTAGCAGCCCCATGAGCTTCACAAGCAAGATTTCTGTGTATTAATTATAGCAACTTTATTATTTCCTGGATATTAACATTAAATTCTTAAAATGTCATCTGGACGCCAAACACTTAAAATTCAAGATGTAGTGTGTTTAAGAAAGACTTTTATCTTGTGTTACAGAAATCGTGCTTTTTCTCTAAGGCAAACAGTTATCGCTGAAGTAATTTACAAGTAGATTTTTTCGGTTACCTTAATCAAGCTTTTTAATATACATGCAAATTGTAGCAGCAATATGTTTGGATACACAAAAGCAAGAAATAAGTGCACGTACTGTATTTCTTTCTAAATATTGTATAAGAACATGGTGAATATTTTTATAAATATGAGCATAAATACATAAAAAGCACACTCAAATGTTGTTTATAAGCTGAGTTAGGATTTATTACCTCATTCAAAGACAATGTAAAAGTGAAGACTAAAAACACTGAAGAACTGGGCATTGAACAATGGTATTAAACATTTATAAAAAAGGACATTTTGTAATTTCTTGTTTTGAATCTTAATGTGGGTGGAATCCTGGCTCTGCTGCAGTCAATGGGAGATTTGGCATTGACTTCAATAGGTCTGTGTTTCACCCTGTATTTTTAGGATAATTCTTCAAGGGATTTATGAGATATAATTTTAAATCATAACAGAAAACACCCACTAAGGAAGCTACTAAATATTTTTTTGGGAAGAACAAATAATTTTAAGATGGGAGCAACTTAAAATACTCTTCCAACTAATTTTTATTTGCTCTTGTTTGATGCAGTTTGAGTTTTATACCATGACGGGAAAAAAAGTCATGTGAATGTGCACGCTGGAAGACTTTGCTCTTATGAGACTTCTAGAAAAGTTGCAGGATTCAATTTTTTTAGTTTTATTTTTGATGAACTTCAATGAACTTGATACCCTTGGCTATTAGATAAGAACCACATCACATCTCATCATTAGTCAGCCAGATAATTAATGGTTGCAACTGCTGTAATAAAACCTGATATTAATCAAACCTGCCATGGTCTGTTTATTATTGTGAAGCAATTCACGTATGACAAGCTGACAGCAAAATATGGAAGAAACAGAGAAGCTATTCATGCGGATTGTTTGTTTCAGTGAGTGACATTCTGCATTGGTTAACACCGTCTGACAAAAAGCAGGTAGCCATGTGTTTTCAAAGGCCTGCTTCAACGTCTGTGGCAGACAAATAGGAGCCTTTATGTTGACTTCCGTGTACTTTGAAGTCACTAATGAGTATGTTTTTGAATAACATACAGTGTGAAATCTGAGCTGAAGCAGTAAATACATTAGCATTAGGGTGACTATTTTCCATTCTTCCTCCTTCCCTCTACTTCCTATTTTTGTGGTTTTCTGATGTTACGTCTTGTCTGTGATTACAGTATATGCTCTTTGAGACAGGAAGACTGTCTGCTTATGTATACACATATATACATGTGTCTCTGAGCCTCTGGTTCTGTACGTGACATCTCATCTGTTCTGAGCCCTTTGCACGCTCCTGTGCATTAATTTCCCAAAAAGCTCAGCTACATGGTCCTGGTGACAGTATGTCTTGCAGTTCCGCAGTTATAAAAATAGCTATTTTTATTGCTCAGGGGCTGTATTTTGGTTCGGTGCCAATTACGTTAAAATGTGAATCCTATGGGCTAGCGAAGATCAAGGTAATTTTCAAGGAAGTGTTTGCTTAAGAGCTGCAGAGTCGTACCAGGGGATGAATGCAGCGAAGAGTTCAGACCATCTTCTTCAACTGTTTAATAATACCATTCCTCTGCAGCTTTCGCCAGAGGGGCCCGTCCATTGAGGTCAACATTTTCAACCCAAGAATTAAATTTAGGTTCTTCAGTCTATTTTTATGTATCTAAATAGAAACAGTTTCATTTTCAAAGGTGCAGGTTACTCCAGACTGGCGCTGACAGCATCTATTCCCATCTTCCCTGGTAGAATTATTAACAGGCACCTTCATGCCACGCTGTGCCAAGCAGGGATTCCTGACATGCAAACACATGTAAGTATCATGAGTGCCATCTGCAAACGTAAAAGGACCAGGATGAGGAAGGCTGTATGGACGCACTTCAGGGGGAATGAGTAAGTAAGCACAGAAGCTGGGAAGATCAGAGCAAAGACTGATTGTTAGGCTTGATTTTTTATGGCAGTGAAGATCTGGTTAGACTACAAGTAAAATGAGTCAGTTGATCCAAACTAAATCTCGAATAATGAAGTGCGCAATTACTGAAGCACTGTTTTAAGGAAATGTTTGTTCATGTCAGAGAAAAGCTGCAAAATGCAGTAGAGTTTGTTGACTTCAGCCTAGGAGAAACCTTAACACGGAAGGGCAAAAAGCTGATTGTCCACATCAAGTTTTATTGATGCATTTGCAGAAGGATGGGTACAAAACATCTGATCTAACTGGAACTGGTCATCCTTTCCTTGTGCAGTGTGAGTTGGTGATAACCAAGAATCATCAAGCAAAGTGGGCAAAAAGACCACCAAATATAGGTCAAGCACCTTCTGACTGAAGTGTTCTCACTGACTTTAAACAGAACAAACAACATTTATGCTGCTCGTCTTGAGAGAGCTTAACTATAATGTGTTCTTCTATCTAATACACAGCACTGCCAGGATTTGCTTTTCATGTACACAGCAACAGAAAATAAACAATTAAAATAAAATACCGGTTCTCCAAAGAAAGTTGGCCAGTTCAGGCAAAAACACTTTCAGCTCCAAATTCCTGTACATACCTATTACTGCTCAGATTCGCATGTATCTTTACTACCAGGTATCTTTGTACCATGATAAGACTTCTCTTTCTTGCCACCACTTGCCAGTTTAAGTTGCTTTTGTAAAGGTAGACTATAATACCTTTTTTTCCTAATTCTCTATTATTAAGGCAGTGCACATTCATACTTCAGATGAGAAGCTGTTACCTGAAAAAATGCTAGAGGTCTTGTAGTCTTTGAGGGTATTTGGAACAAACCATTATTGTTTGCAGACTAATTGTTTGGTGAGAATAAGGCAAGCTACCTTAATGACAGCTTGTGAAATAACAATCTATGATATAGTACTTGGATGTAGCAACAACTGTGTTTCAAGCCAAGTAAAAAAACTGTCAGTATCTTGTGCGTGAGAAGCTTGTAGATACCCTGAGGTGACTTCATATAATTCTAAACCAGCAGGTAGCTTCTTGCATAGCTAATCATGGCATCAGTGCCTGGAGCAAGTGGAGGTGGTTGACAATGTACTTTAGTTTTAGATGAATTCAGCTCTTTTTGAATATCATTTTAATTCCTTGTTTCAGTTTCTAAAGTAGGCATTTACATGCCTTATTTTTGCAAAATACAGAAGGTAACCTTGGGGAGGGGAAAGCATTGTTTATGTTTAAAAAAATGCAACAAAACCAAAACAAAAAAACCCCTCTGACTTTGGGAATTCTAATTAATGTTTTGTAGAGCTAGGAGAACAACTCCTAGAAAATAGTCCAAATTGTCTTTTTTTCTCTCTGTGAAATGTCTCTAAAATATTTCTGAGAAAGCTTCCGTATAAGTCAGTTGAGCGTATAGGTTATCCATAAACTACTTTAAACTGTACATACCTCAAACTATTTGCCAGCAACTATGGTGTTTGACTGGTTGTGTGGCACATTAATATCTGCTACCTCAAAGAATAACTGACATTTTTATAAAACAAGAGGAATACAAGTGATTTCAAAACGACTGTCCAAAAACTTTTCTTTAAAACAGAGGGTCAGTTTCTAAAACAGCATGTAAGAAATGTTAGATGCAAATAGCTCTTTAATGGGATTAAAGATGGGTAAGCACTTAAGTGGGTAAGCACTTAAATACTTACCTTTGAAAAATCCATTAATTCATACCTTTTAACACCTTTAAAAATCTAGGTCATATTTATACATTGGCTTGAGACTTTTGTTTCTCAGCAATACTCTTGTTAACGCCAAATAGCAGCAAATTAATACTTCTTTGACACTTCACGGTAAAAATTAAGAGAAAACAATTTGCTTTCGTCTCTATGAGAAACATTTAAAAACATAGATCAAAGTGGATGTTTTACTTTTATTCAGTGAATGCTGGAAAAAAAGCTTGACTCTTTATTCTCCCACCTCTATTGTCTTCTCTATACCTAGGCTGTGTCTCAGTCTAAACTCTGAAATGGTGTGTATGCATCACAGCTGTGTACACATGTAATAGTCTGTAGCTTGCTAAAAACTTGGGTTTCAGTGCTTGAGCTGACATTGCTGGACTTGTTAAATTTTTTGGATAGTGACCTGTTGCTCCACATCATGGCGGAGGAGAACAAAATTGCTGAGAAGGACAGTTTTAGGATCATGTTATATCCACGTGACAGTCAGTCTCAAAAGTTAAATCATGTAGACAAATTATTCACCAACACTATATGCCTTCCCTCACTGCACAGATGTCCCAAACTCCCCACTATGATTGCAGAGTTTTTCCAGTGCTCTACTTTCTTTCTTTTCTATTTGACTATCTCTAGCTTTACAATTACTGAGAGCTATTTTCTTCTCATCTGCCCATTCGGAGCAGAACCGACAACGCAAAGGTTATCTGCTGCTAAACTCTTTCTCTGCAGACAGACCCATAAGGTGGCTCATGACAAAGAGCAGCTCATCATTCATGCTCATTATGCCAATACGTAAATCTCTTGGGGGTAACTGGGGAAGTCAAGAGCTAGCTGAAACTTTCAGAAACTCCAAAAGCTTACATGGGCCCTTTTGTCTCTGCGTCCTCAGTAATTTTGGATGCAATGCTATAGAAGTAAGCTGATGTTTGGAATGAGGAATAGGAGGGAAGGGTGGTTTTCATATAAATCTATTTAAAACGTCAAGAATGGAGTGCTTAGGAAGTCTGGTGGAGTATAAATACCTGCAGAGACTTTTTGCCTTCCTTGTCCCTGAAACAGTACTGTCTGGCTGGTTTGGTGTAGCAGTTGGAAATCACCTCTCCTGGGGATAGTATTAATGGATAAAAACATTTATAATGTGGATGTAAATTTATCTTGCTTGAAAATGGAAAGTAAACACAAGAGCTGGTTGAGATGTCTGTGTAGGCTAGCCAAAGATGCTCAAGGAATAAGCCATTTTTAAAGCGGAAAAGATCTGGTTTATTTGTCCTAGACACTATAAGGAAATAAGTCTTTATTAAAAGACTCTGAGTTACTAATTATAATTTATTGTCATTTTTCTTGAGGAAAGGTTGTGTTTATATAAAAAAAGAATTGACACAAAAAGCTGTTAAAAAAATTCATTTCATCAAATGATTAATTTTCCAAAGGAAGTCAAAACAAAAAATATATCCCTGTTCCTTCAATAATGCATCAGTTTTCAGTCTTTGTCTTTTCCTCTTCCCCTTCATTTTCTCCCATTGAAAACATGGACAGGGACTAAACAGAATTAATAGTGTTCTTCTATCAAGACTTTTTCTAGTATAAAGTTTAAAAGGATGCAAAAGTTGAGAAATATATTTTCCAACCACTAAAAAAAACCTCTGATGATTTTTCCAGTGAAAGAAGAGCATAAAAAACCCACCCCCAAAATAACAGGAAGAGACAGAAACATTAAAATGGAAAATTCTAAATAAAGCAAAAATAAATCTTTTTTCCCATCAGAAACAAAACCCAATTTTAGAATTAAACGAAAACTGTTGAACGGGTTTTGAAAGCATACCATTTTAATCAGAGATACTAAGAAACTGAGTCATTTGGCTCAGTTTATCACAGCTATAACTGTGAAGCAGAACAGCCTGAGAAACAGTCAGGGAGTCACAGAGGACAGATAATCTGCAGATAATCTGCAGGTCATGACTGAGGTAATTTAGCACAGAACAATCACTATTTTTTGTTGGTATTATGAGATCAACTATCACCATATGCTTTCCACTTGGGCACGAGCAAGCACTTGTATGTTTGCACGTGCCAAAAATGGTTCAGACCTTGTGTGGTCAGAAATTTGGTACGCCTATATGAAAAAGTTACCATATGTGCAAAGGTGATAATGCACAAATATTTTATACATTATAAACAAACAAACAAACAAATAAAAGTTAATTAGGCAAAACAGAAAGAGTTAGGATCATATGTAATGTTATGACATAAGAGTAAGGAAAGGTGGAGTATATTAACTATGTAGATGTCTACATATAGTCTATAGAATAGATGTTTACATTTGAGTTAATCAGTGTGGTCCTCCTTAGTAGTCACTGGAGGGAAAAAGGTGCTTGTAGTGTGTGATGCATCTTTATCATAACAGAAACATCTAAGCCAGGTCAGATGAAATGTGTCCTGTGTGCTTATTCCTTTAATCAACAATAACTAGCATGACTAGATCAGATGTAGAAGTCTACATGGTAGAAGTGCAAAATTAGGTGAGAAGACTCCTTCCCCAAACGGCTCAATAGAGCCCCTAGCCAACTCTGTGAAATTTGTTTAGGAGCTTCTAATGAAAGCGGGAGCTGAGTAGGGCAAACTGTCAGAGGAGTCAGGTTTGTCTGTGATCCTTTTTATTAAAATTCCTAATAGCAGTAATGTTTATCTTTCCCTCAGAGGAAGAAAAAAACCGACAGTGTCATGGCCACTGGTCTGATAATTCATGTATTGTTTGGGATAAAATCTAAGGACTCCGTAGATCAGTGTTAATCTGAGCTCTGCCTAAATCCCACGGTTAAGTGTGGATATGAGGGGTTGAAAAGGTCATTCTTTTAAAATTTGTTTCTGGGCTAATTCCAGAACTCGCATTAGAATGATTGCTGCCTGTTCAGTCTCTATTAGGATGTGCTTTTCTAGTGTTAATGTAGCCAAGTAGCTTAATCCCCTCTTTAGTTTTTACCAGCCAAAAACCACTGGTGATATTGTGCCTCTGATTCTGTGATATCTTATATCACAGAATCACAGAATCACTAAGGTTGGAAAGGGCCTTCAAGATCATCAAGTCCAATCATTAATCCAGCACCACCATGTCCCCTAAACCATGTCCTGAAGTGCCACATCCACATGTTTTTTGAACATTTCCAGAGATGGTGACTCCACCACCTCCCTGGGCAGCCTGTTCCAATGCCTGACCACTCTCTCAGTGAAGAAATTTTTCCTAATATCCAGTCTAAACCTCCCCTGGCACAACTTGAGGCCATTTCCTCTCATCCTGTCACTAGTTACTTGGGAGAAGAGACCAACACCCACCTCACCACAACCCCCTTTCAGGTAGTTGTAGAGAGCGATAAGGTCTCCCCTCAGCCTCCTCTTCTCCAGACTAAACATCCCCAGTTCCCTCAGCCGCTCCTCATAAGACTTGTGCTCCAGACCCCTCACCAGCTTCGTTGCCCTTCTCTGGACACGCTCCAGCACCTCAGCATCCTTCTTGTAGTGAGGGGCCCAAAACGGAACACAGGATTCAAGGTGCGGCCTCACCAGTGCCGAGTACAGGGGCACAATCACTTCCCTACTCCTGCTGGCCACGCTATTTCTGATACAGGCCAGGACGCTGTTGGCCTTCTTGGCCACCTGGGCACATGCTCGGGGGTCGTGTAACTCATAAGGGATGAGACCAGTCATAAGCATTCATCTTTGCTTAACTCTACTACGATTGAAATGACAGTGAAATGTCCATTTCTGGCTGTACTCTTCTTTGATTTGTAGAAAGCTAACCCGTTCTGTTTACTTCTGTAAAGTAAACTGTACAACAGTTACTATTTATGTATTGACACAAAACACTAGTTAAGGCTGAGCTTCATCTACAGCCTCATTCCCCACCACCTGTCTTCTCCTTTCCTGCACCTCTCACACGTACACCTAACATGTTAAGGATTCTTCCACACCTTCCCCAGTACTCTCAGCTGTGGCCAAGCTGTGGCCACTGAAAAGGCTACAGGGTTGTTCGGTATGGCTGACAGGGAACAGATAGACATGAAATATCACAGGTCAGCAGCGAAAGCTGGTGGGAAACATGCGGGCAGCTACACAAGGCCTATGTTACCAGATAATTCTTGTGCGGTGGAGGGACTTCTGCTAGGGAAGGATGCACCACCTTTGGAGGTACAACTGACTGACTGTTAACAAAGTGGCCAGCTATTAAGTGTTTCTAAAGCCCTCATCTGAAGTAAAAGAAAGGTCAAACAGCAAGATGTCTAGTGTGTTTTCTAAGCAAACAAATAATCGCTCAAACAGAAAATCCAATCATCCTTTAGAAATTTAATTAAAAAAGATAATTCTAAGATAGTTTAAAATTACTGTGTCAGGTGATAGAGACAAGCCCACTGTGCTCAATAAATCAAGCATAGCTGAAACATTCAGTGGGTTTGGCTCCCTTGCCTCACATGAAGCAATTCTCAATTAAATGTGAGTTTTCTTCTTTAAACAATTTCCACGGTTTGATTTTCTTTTTTGTGGTTATTTGTTCCCTTGGAAGGTGTGCTAGTCATGTTGCTTTTGAACTAAAATTCAGCATACCATATACTTTTTATTGGCATCAATGCAATTGCTTCTCTTTGGCCTGCAGAAGTCCCAGACCTCCAGACTAGAACTGGTGCAGAGTGCTGCTGGCGCCCTTTCACAAGTACAAAGAAGTGCAGACACATCACCCCCACGTTGAAGCAACTGTAATAGTTTCTTTTTGATTTCAAGATCCAGTTCAGAATAATTCCCCTGGTTTTACGGACTTTTCAGGCACTTGCTTCCAACCTATTGTACCTCATACGTCTTGGGCTACATCCACTCCTGGCTACACAACGAGGCTGGAAAATTGCCCGAAGCGCGCAGCTGACCACTCTCGCAGCTGGAGGGGTTGTGACCAGAGCAAGCTGTTCTCTGGTGATCTCTGCTGTGCAATTTCCATTTGAGAGAGGCTACTATCCAGCACACTTTTAAGCAGCCGCAGGACTTCTAAGGATGCAGAAGATGGCACGTTAAGAAGCCAAAAGCCTCTTTCATGACGCAGAGCTACGATAGGGGCTGCGTGAAGAAATTTTTCATGAGAAGGGATCCCCTTCACAGCAATTCTCAAAACTGTAATGTGAACACTGTTAGGACTTTCAATTTTCCTTCTAAATCCCCTGTTTTTTCTACAGTTGTGTTCTTCTCTGGATCTCCAGGTAATCCATCAACAGTCGAGTGATACCTGTTTTGGCTCCTACCACCTACAGCTTTCTGTTTCTGAAACTCAGCACTGCTGACTCTTAAGATTTTATCACAAGTCTCATAATATTTTGTATTTTTTATCTAAACCTCCACTGAAGTCGGCTAATTACAAGAAAATCCCATCTCATTTTTTGTGATGTTGATACACAATCCTCATAGCTGCAGAGAAAGGTCTGGGCCATGAAAATTTAAAAAGTCAAAAGCTACAGGAAAACCTCAAGAAATATTTTTAATTTCATGGCTTTCATGGCTGTCTCCCTAATTTGGTATTCTGGTTCATAATTTTGGAACGCTTACACTGTCTCATCAACATGTTACCCTTTTCATGAGATGACGCTGTGTTACATCAGTTGACTTTGTGCTGAGCGCCTGAAATGTGCATTACTTTCAGGTCAACAACAGTGCAAATGATTAATTAAAAACAATAAACCATATATTCATATACTTATTCATATACAACCTGAGCAAAATGTAATTTCTTCAAGAATAAGATACATAGTATACATGTATAGGGATGTAAAGGAGACTATATTAAGAAGTAAATATCCACCGAAGCTTAGGACAGCTGTTGTATTCAGCAGTGGAAAGCTGTGGGTAAACTGTGGAGATCATTCCGTCTAAGTGGTAGAAGAATTTGTAGCATAATATGTATTCTGCATGCGCTGCATTAGAACAGAATCTTTTAAATGTATTTTACCAGAGGACACTGAAAAAGCTAGCAAAGATCTGAGAGGACATGTGATCATTCTCTATAAATACATTAGGGAGGTAAATAAGGGGAGGTTGAAAAGCTATTAAAAATAAAGCACAAGGTTGGCTTGAGAATAAATGGTATAAACTCACCATGAATAAATTGAAGTTGGAAATTAGAAGGAGGTTTGTAACCATCAGAGCAGTGGGGGAGTTTTGCCTGTTTTTACTGAGATGATGCTATGTAGCCTTGAAAAGCCACATGCCCTACTTACCATGAATCCAACCTTTCAGAGGTCAAGAAGAACCATAAAAATCTTCAAAAATCTCTACTCCAAAGCATAAAAGTGTCACAATTCTGAGGGCTAATATTTATTGTAGGACTTTTTCAGCTAGAAGCAATAGTATGAAGTTCTTGTTTCTAGCCCTGCAGGGTTGAACATTTTTTAAAAAATAGTTATTGAACATGTGTTTTGCATAAGGTGCCTTTTAAATTCATCCCTCCATATGGTTGAATATCACCTATTCTGAACCTCCCTTTTGTTCTGCCATCACTTTGGGGGGAAATTCCAATTTCAAGGGAAAGAAGGAAATGTTTTTCACTTTCTTTAAAATGGATGCTGCTGTACTGTTAGATTACTGAAATCCAAAAGTCAGGCAGTTACATTTGTCATTTTAAGAGAGCAAATCTGTCCATGTTTTAATCTTGAGGTCTCTAGGTATATTGTGCTAAACTATGGTTAAAAAAAAACCCAAGCAAACTGGAAATTTCTCAATACAAACAAATTATAGTCATGATATTGGAGGCATGGCCTGATCCCATTTTTAGTAGGTTACAGGAAAATAACAGAGAGTTGTGGTCAGACCAACAAAATAATTACTTTGAGGTGATGCTTACCAGCTTCTAATTATTTTCTGTGAAACAAATCAAAACCTGCCTCAGTTTGCTAAACTTGTCAGTTCAAGTTTTACATCTGTTAAGATCTCCCAAATTCACAGAATTTTGCAGGTTATCACTATAAAATAACATTTATGTTTCATTTCTGTCACATAGCTGTATAGAATTAGACCACACTTAAACGACTCTCTGAATAAAAAATTTCAAGTATTATTTCTTACTGCGTAAGTTGTTTGATTTTTTTGTACCTTGTTTCATCCCTTACCGAGGTTAACTCTCCTGCCTGTTCAGAGGCCACCATTTGCACTGGCTGAATTCGCAGTTCTGTGTTAGAAAGCTGCCTTAGTTCCACCTTAAAGTTAACTTGCTTTTGTCTTTATTGCCTTAACTTCTGCAGCCACGTAACAGTGGCGGCTGCGGCACCTGACTGTGCCTAATTACCTCTGGAAAGCAATGCAAGTAACTTCAGCGTTACTATGAAACTCTTTCTTGTTCCTTTGCTGACTCCTTTGTTCATGTCCTATTCATTTGCTAGTTCTGAAAATTCATGTTCAGACTCACCTACACATCCAGCCCACTTCGTTTTTATTTATCAGCCACCTAGCAACGTTTTCTTCATACAGGATCCACAATGACTACGTGTCATTCAAAGGCGTTGCGTTGTGTAAGGATCTGTAGCTGTGCAACCACCTCTCTTTTTTCCTGAAGTTATTCATCTCACAGCACTCGCTATGAATAAGAGAAACATTTGTAATCTTTTAAGAGAAGCCACTTATATTTTTCTAGAAAACATCTTTCATATTCGTACATTATAAACCCAGTCGTTATTACTAACTCTTAGCAAAGGTAAGAGGAATATTGAAACCCCACTTTCCAGAGTCATTTGATTACATGAGACTTTTAGAAGTCAGCTGTAGACTTCATTATAAGGGAGAGCTTAAATACGTGACCAAAATGTGCCTTGAAGGCTGAACCTCCCCCCACAACATAGAAGGTAAATTAAAAAAAAAAAAATCTAAAAGATGTTTCATCTCTAAATATCTTTGATATTAGGGCCAAGTTCATAATTATTAGCAGGTATGAAAGAAGAGTTTTGAGCATTTATGGCACCAAGACATCCTAGTCCAGAAGTAAATATTTTGTTTACAGCTAACTTCAAACATCTAGAATATAGACATCTGCATTGCTCTGTACTCCCTTTATTGTCAGGGTAGAGAGACAAACACTTGCAGGGAGCCTCTTTCACATATACTCCAGGTTAAGATGAATAACATCCTCTCCATTACTTATTCTACTGTATTGAGCATAAAGAACCTTCCAGTGACTGAACTGCATCTGACGTTGGGTAAAATCACCTTCCCCACCGTTATGGGGCTGTTATCCTTGCTGAAACAATGGCACTCAGACTGTAGTACTTTAGAATATGAATATTTTGCTTTTCAGATCAAATGTGGTTTTTTTCATTGGCTATTTTATATCTAGTAGAAATCGGGTGCAAATACATATTTTTACACTGTATTTGAATTACAGAACATTAGAGTATGTAACAAATGTTGTTAAAGACATACACTTTTGAGTAGAAAAAATGCAGACACAATAGGAAAACACTTTTGTTTTTGAGATAACCATTTGTACATTTTCTCTGGTTAGTCTCAAGATTTGTGACCTAAATCTTGTTAACAAGATGTCAGGGACCTGTGCACAGAATACACTCAGCAGCTACAGATTTTCAGCATAAAGAGGGAGATGAAGAGGAAACCCTCAAACCCAGATGACTTTAGGAATTAAATGGAGATATTTTTTAGAGGAGAGGAAAAAAATGGAGGGAAAAGCAGGTTGTTTAACTCTTTATGGACCAGCATGTGTGAGTTTAGGCTCCTCCACGGCTTCTCCCCAGTGGAGGGTGGCACACTGAGCTCTCCGCTTTAGGTCCCCATCAGCCTGAGAGCTGGCTACTGCCTTATGTCAGGTGTCTTTAGGGCTTGCTGGGTGGAGGATGAGGCTGGAGCCAGGCAGGGGATCCCCCCAGACTGGCTTTTTATGTCCGGTGAGGAGTAGGGCTCAGCAGCAGCCATAGCTATGTTACTGAAGAGCTTAGTTCTCCAGGACGCTCTTGGGCACGGGTCCTGACCCTCCACCGAAATAAAGCCTGGGCACTGCTCTGGGATAGTTTGCTCCAGAGGCAGTGTAACTACATTAAATAGGACCAGGCTTGGCTGCCTCCATTGTCCTCTGTATCCTTAAACACCACCCACCTCCTGTCACCCCACACCAAGGGAGTTATGCAAGGTGCACTCTTAGCTTTGTGGTATAGAAGCACTCATTTGGTGGGCAACAACTGCGCCAAATACTGCTCAGCTGAAAAAAAAGCCCCACAGAAATGAACAGTTGTGTGTTAGAGCCATAGAGGCAGCTTGGAAGAGAGCCAGAGCCATATGCTTCATAGTATGGGCTCTGGCTGCTCCACCTAGGACAAGCGCTCTGCATTTTTCGGGATCAGGGATGATTGTGAATCTCCGGTTCTGCTGTACTACTACAATGTCACGCTGGTCTGACCTTATTGTATTCTTTTTCAGAGATAACATCACTCTCAGAACTGGCTTTGGGCTCTTTGCATCACCTTTCATTCTGGTTGTAAACGTGTCCTTAGTCATGGTCAGTCTCATGCTCTATAAATATTTCATTGATTCATACAGGGGTTCCACTGCTACTCCGTATAAATAAAGCTAGCAAAATCCAGCCCAAATTAAATAAGTGTGCACGAAGTTCCTATGCCCCAGCCTTGGCCACATAGCTGCATTAATACTCAGCCAAACTGAAAACTGTTTGCATTTGCATTGCAGCATGTTATGGTGATTTTTCTAAAACCTTCTACAAACTCTTTTCCTTGTACCTGTATGCGTTACACTAATGTTCTGTCTAGGCTTGGGGTCTAGATGTTATTTCAATATAAAACAGTAACAGTATAACAATGATGTATGAAAAGTCACTGCCAATAACAGCTAAGGGATCTGCGTTTTGCAGGATGCTGAGAGACTTCAAATTGCATCGACTTGAATGAAATACGTGGTATCATTTTAGAAACCATAATTTTAGGATATATTATGCATGCTTTTAAATAACATTTGTTTTTATTTATAAGTAGTTTTAATGAAGTCAGTAATACCACTTATATCAGTAAGCACTTCTAAACTGAAGATTAGAACTTGGAGACATTGTGTCATTGGCATTTTTTAATTGAAAAGTGGTTTTTGACCACAATAACAATTTTTAGACAGTCTGTTCCGTCTGACATTTTCTACTCTTTTTTTTTTTTTCTTTTTAACGGGAAATCTGCAAACGAAAGCTTTTCTCTTGTGACCTTTGGGGACTTTCAAAAGAAAACAAGCTATTTTTTTCTCTTGAAATGCTTTTTTTAAAACACATTTTGGCTGTAGAGTTCCTTGAAGAAAGAAACCAATGAAAAAGGTCTCAAAAACATTAAAACAAAATGCTTAGAAATAAGAATTTTCCACCTAGATTCCAGCAAGGTCAGGTTGAAGGGGGCTCTGAGCAACCTGATCTAGTTAAAGATGTCCCTGCTTATTGTGGGGTGCAGGAGTTGGACTAGATGACTGCTAAAGGTCCCTTCCAACCCAAACTATTCTATGATTCCATACTTTGCAGGATTGGCTTCTACAGTTTGGAATGAACCCAGTTCCTCTACAGTACACATCTCTGGTTATTATTCTAGACAACTGGAACTGGGCCCCTCATTACAAGAAGGGTATTGAATTGCTGGAGTGTGTCCAGAGAAGGGCAATGAAGCTGGTGAGGGGGCTGGAGCACAAGTCTTATGAGGGGCTGAGGGAACTGGGGTTCTTTAGTGTGGAGAAGAGGAGGCTGAGGGGAGACCTTATCGCTCTCTACAACTACCTGAAAGGGGGTTGTGGTGAGATGAGTGTTGGTCTCCCAAGTAACCAGCAACAGAATGAGAGGAAATGGCCTCAAGTTGCACCAGGAGAGGTCAGATTGGATATTAGGAAAAATTTCTTTACTGAGTGGTCAGGCATTGCACCAGACTGCCCAGGGAAGTGGTGGAGTCACTGTCACTGGAAGTGTTCAAAAAATGTGTAGACATGGCACTTCAGGACATGGTTTAGTGGGCATGGTGGTGTTGGGTTGACGGTTGGACTTGATGATCTTAAAGGTCTTTTCTAACCTTAATGGTCCTATGATTCTGTGATTCTAATTACTAGACATCCATTCTCAACAATTATGTGGTGATTATTTGCTGTGTAAATGCTTGTATGAAAGGACAGGCCTGGATTTATCCTACATAAATTTAAACCATTAGGCATTGAGGGAATTCAGAACACTGGCTGCCGAGCAGTCTCTAGGCAATGGAGACAGAGGTAGCTCTAGAGGGCAATTCAGGTGTTAGGTGGGTGCAGTAGGTGCCTCCCTCTCATCCCCTCTCTGGGGGCTACAGGGTGCATCTTGTTTCCTAACTCAAGAATCTCAGTTAAGTGACTAAATATAGGAGAGCTGTTGTGTGTTTATGGCTCTCTGAAGTCATGAAACACAGCAGAGGGTAAGAACTTCTGTAGTGGTCAGATCAAAGTCCTTTGCCCTGTATCTTGCTTGACCAGTCGCCAGGAAAGACTGGTCCTGCCCATCTCATGCAGGCACCCGAGCCAGAGGTGGTGGCTTTGTGCTTAATAGCAGTCAGAGTGTTTGTATATCATGCGTTCAACCAATCTTACGTGAACAAATTTAAGATCCCACATCTGCAGCATCTGTGGGAAGGACTGCCACAGCTTAACTGTATGTAGTTCAATGAGAAGAAAGGGGAGGGAGTCTCTTTATCTGGTAGAAAAATGAAGATGGAAACTGTGATACAAATAGTCAGTCATTGCTCACAAAGCAGTGCATTGATGCAAAGGACTATCTCTTCAGACTATGTACATATTTATAAACACTTAATACAGAAACGTTTGATACATGTTCCTTTTTCCTACTCTGATTCTTGGCTGCAAATTGATTCTTAAATCATTACAAGGTATGTGCAATACATACTCCCATGAAGTATGCAGCCTGTTTAATTCATCTGCTTGTTTCCGTACCTGTAAACTAGCTTGATGACTGTGCAATCTGCCAAGTTTTGGCTGGGGAGGGGGACAAATGGTTCAGGTTCCTTATTCAGACCTTTTCCTGTTGCACTACTCCTGGACACAGGTTGCTGTTACCCTCTGTATTGTTCTCAAATATCCTTTATGGACTGTGCAGCTCAGGAGGATCAGAGTTTGTTCTCTCTGTACAGGACACCTTATGCCACTTATCTACTGGAATTTCATTCTTCCTTTGCAGAGAAATGTATTTTTCTACTGTATCCATGGGAACAACCTTCAGCAAGGGTGGATGTCCAAACAGACGGTTCAGCTCTGCCCCCACTTCCTTCCCCCCTCCTCCGAATGAATTCCTATCTAAATAATTCCTGTCTCTACAGGTGTTGAGACAGGCAGCTCTCACATTAAAAAAAAAAAAAAAAAGAAAAGAAAAAGGGAGAGAGAAAGAGAGGGAAAAAAAAGGGAAACAAAATGACGACAAATGAGTTTACCTAGTAACCATTTGGAAACACTACCTCCTACCTCCATCTAACTATAAAAGGAAATATGTGGTTTATTCCTTCTGTAATCAGGTTTCTGTGAACTTACAGTAAGAGTACATCCAGAGCTATTCGTCAGCACTAAGTCCTAAGTCCTAAGATTTAGGTTATGTGTGTGCTTGAATGTCTTAGCCGTAGAAACCTTACAAACTGCTGTTAAAGTGCAAAAAAATCCTTTCTTTAGTATGCACAGGCATAACATACATAATCCTTTATCTCTGGCAAAGCTGATGGCTTTTTGCCAAGGGCATGTTTGGTGGTGTGTGGAATCTGAAGCTGCTGCATGACGTTGCTGTTGAAGGTGCACAGATACCATGGTGATGGGAGTGATATAGGTGCCTAGACAGATAGGTGGATGGATGGATGGATGGATGTTTTCTTTAACCACTCACCAGCATTTTGATTCAACCAGTCCAACTTGATTTTCTAGATTATTTAAGTGAGGCGGTTCAAATCCATCTGTTTGAGAAATACTGGCAAGCAATCAAGCCCCCTGCAATTCTCCCCCACTGCCATCTCAAAATTAAAGGTAAACACTGAGCAGTTCTCATTTAAATATGAAGCATCTGATACACCCTTGATTTTTTTTTTCCTTTTTTTTTTTTTTTTTTTTTTAGTTGCTGGAGAATAAAAACAACAGTTGAAGGAACTGCAGTCAGTAAAAAGGTTTCTCTGGCAAGGAGGCCAAACTAAATAATGACACCCAAAGCAAAAACATGCTTCACTGAAACTAAACTTTAGTCAATTCACTCTCTGAAACAAAGGATTTTTTGTATTTTCAAAAGTGAACATTGTACTTTATTCTGGCAGCCATTTGTATGTTTTTCAATGATCTGATTATGTATAAATCCCAATTTAGTATGCCTTTCAGCACCTAAATCCTATGAGTGATTTGAAAACTTTAATGAAGTTTTCTATAGACTACAGCTGCCCTTCTCTTCCTCATAACTTTTTTTGAAATGCAAGCTTTAGTGACAGTGTTTTGATGTGCCTCATTTGTTGATGTGTATTTTCTTTCCTTTTTTCTAATTACTTTGTAAATATTTATAAAAGATACAAGATCTGTTTCACATTCGCAGAGCGAGTCGATGCTTTTGCCTTCGTTCCCATTCTCTGCAATTGCCGTGCTTTCATGTGTGCTCTTGGTCCTTTGATGGAACCTGTACCCCTTAGGAGCGCAGCCATCAACGCAATCTGAAATTTTGCATATGATGAGTTCAAAGGTTGCTCACTGGGGGATAAGGTCTCAGCTCCTTCTCGGAGCCTGAATAATCAAGCAGTTTGCAAGATGGGCTAGATTTCACTCCTGGCTTTGCTCTGTGTCTTTGTCTCCATGTCTTTACAATTTGTAAAACACCTCTAGCCTCTGTCTGCAGGATTGTACATCTCCTTTACACTGGCCTGAAGGGGTACTGTAAATCTATCCCTCTCGGAATGATTTAAAATGCTGCAGGTGAAACTGCCTCCCCTTTGCCTTCTGCCCGTCTCTCCGCGGGGGCTCGATGTCTGAGCACGGGGAGGTAAAGGAAAGCACCAAACTGAAACGCCTCACGATTGCACCGCGTGGCTTGGGATAGTTGCGTTTGTCATGTGTCAAGTGCTTCCTGCTGTCAGCGTTTTGTGCCAAGGGAGCAGAGGGGACTGTACCGGCACTCCTGGTATTCCGAAGGGCTCTCTAAAAATACCTGTAAATATCTGGATAGCAATTTAAAAAGAAATGCGCATAGGGTCAACAGGAAGAACATATTCAGTTAAGAACTGCTAAGAGCATCTGTCTTCTGGAAATTGATGTGAATGCGTTTTTTCTTCTTTTAAAAAGAAATTTATCTTTACTACTGATTACAATGTTATTAGCAACAGAAAAACAAATTTTGAAAATAATTCCTAAAAGAATGTAGGTAGAAAAGAAACTGTGAAAACCAAACCTTTTCCAAGCAAAGGTTTCTTTTGACTGAATCGTTATTTTCAGCTGAAAGTCTGAATTGTTGAAAATTCCTACTCAGCTCTATCCCTACTTACCCTGTACTTTTCCTGTAGGAGGAAAACCAAAACCTGAGTTACTGAGAATAATTTTCCTAAAAGTTATGTTTTCTTTTACTCAACTGAGAAATCATTTGAAATTCCCTGAGTCCTCTTATTTCTTCAAAATAATCCCCTACCTTATACACATGAAGAAGTGTAACCACATTCCAACACAGTTATATTTATTAAAAGTTCAATGTCCCATGTATTTTAAGCAGAGATGTTTTGGTTTAAGAAATAGTGGAAAATGTTAAAATAAATATTGTTCCAATCATTGCCCAACCAGTGCACTTAATTCATTTTACATCCAGGTGATGAAAATTAACTTCCTTCTAATTTTAGTGCTTTTTGGCCCTGCTGAAGGAGGGTATGGTGTGATCAATACCACAAGTCCTACTGCCCAGGGCACATCCAGCTCCTGGTGACAAGAGAGTTTGGTCCTCAGTCTCTGACTTAGTGCCTCGTATAAAATGCCCCTTCCCCCTTCGTTTCTGCCTGCTGGACCCAGATATCTGGAAAAAAAGATATCTGTGTTTTTCAGTAGCACAGGTAAGCTGCCCCACTCTCTTTGCTCTGAGCACTAAATCCTTAAGCCACTTTTCACCGATGATGTCTTTCTGGTACCTTGGCATCCTACGCAAATTGCTAATGGTTGTTTTAGCCTTTCTTCCAGACATGAGTCTTCATTCCACAATGTCAGATAAAATAGCGTAAACCCAGGGAAATTCCAGACTAAAGGTGTTAATGGATTGGATTTCTGGATTCAAAAGAATTAACTTGGTGGATTTATTTCAGAATAACACCAGTATAATTGAGATTCAAATTAGATCTCTGTAACATTAATAAATGATTACTTAATACCCCAAATATCTAATTCATATGCAGTTCTACATAAACTTACAAATTAATAAATTGTACTGTCAGTGCCTTATTTCTGCCTGCTTTTTTCCTCAGGGTTACTCCTTTGATAGTGATAAATATTTTTATTATTCTTCATTTGTGGGTTATTGAGTTTTGAAAACACTTTCCAGCGGCACATACAAATGCATGTGATTTTAAAGGTTATTGAATTCACCCCACTGTATTTATCCCAGTGCTAGAAAGGGGAGAAAGCGCACATCACCCATCACTCAAGGAGCGAGAAGTAGGCAGGGCGCAGCACTCTACGCTGTCCATGTCTAATGCAAGGGACAAGAGAGTGCCGTGCTTCTTTAAGGACATTCTTGCATCACTCTTGCACTGCCTATGCCCATCAGTGACTCAAGGGCAGAGTACTCTGACTGAACAGATTTGATTAAACCTTTCTGGGAGTAGATCTATCACAATCCTGCTTCTTCATGTTGCATGATAACATCCGGCCCCAGGCAGAATTTTGATTAAAAGTTCCCCCAAAGATTTGTGGAGAAATTCTGTTTATTCCCACAACTCTGAGAGCACTGAGGTTATGTGCCCACATTTTGAAGTGCAAATTACATAAATTGCAACTTGGCAGAGATGTTTCTGGAGCTGGGAAACTGACTGGGGAGGCCTATAGATGTTTTCCATTGGACTATGGTCAGGGAAAAAAATGCCCATTTTAAAAAGATTTCTTTAGTTATTTAAGTTAGCCCACACAGTTTTTAAAACTGGGAATGATGAGCAAAGAGAAGGACAGAGCTTGGAGTGCAGGATGGGAACTGGAAAAACTTTAGAGAATCCTTTTTCAAAGGAGAACCACACACGGAGGTCACAACCAGACTCCTGTGATAGGATTTATTTTCTATTCATATATTTATTGCTATATTCTTGCTTCCTCATTTTTACCTTTGTTTTAGAGACAGCAAATGAGTAAACATTTTTCCTTGACTTTGGAAAATTTGTTGCTTAGTTTTAGGAGAATTTAGAAAAGTATCTGCCAAGTCATTTCTGAACTGCACACCAGCAGAGTGATTATTTATTACACTTCTCACTGTTATAAGTACAAGTCACTTTGGCCTACTCATAATGCAAAAACAGCTTGATTGTACAAGTTCAAACTCCTTTTCACTAACTTTTTCCAACTAGACCAGAGGTAAGGGATAAGGAGAATTGGGCGATGAAAAATAAAAGAAGTATTTGAACTGTTAGTTCGTAAGCAGTTAAGCACCAGAGGCACCGACTGAAATATTTCATCGATGGTTTGACAGCTAACACTGCAGGGGATGACTCAGGACTTCTTGTTCACTCCTTGCTCAGACTGAACCATGATGATTTTTATCAAATTGAAGAGTTTGTAGAAAACGCTGACTGGATCTCTTTGATGCCAGTGTCAGTCTTAATTCCAGATTTCTCTGAATCTGATATGTCATGGAAAATACTTGAAATTATATGGAAACATCTAAGTCACTGTGGCATGATTTTCTGTGATGATAATCCTCCTAATCCTAGACGGGCAGCACACCAAAGGGCTATTAAAGATCAGGGCCCTGATGCGGGGCATCTTACAGATGGAGTTCCTGCTCTGCCCTCAGCTTCTGTGAGCACGGTGGTCTGCGCCAGCATGGTAAGATGATTGATAGTATCCCCATTAATACAGATTTGCTGTTGAACGCAATCGTCACAAAGTGCTACGTGAGTTTCGGACTTTCTGCTCCTGCCGTCAGGCCACCCGGAAACCTCTCTAGGTTGAAAAACTTGCGGTGTGCGTACGGCAGCACCAAGCAGCAGTAACTTGCGGTGTGCGTACGGCAGCACCAAGCACCTTCTCAGGAGAGAAGGAGAAAGGACAAGAGATTTCTGTCAGCGACACCAGTGAATACAGGCGGGCAGCATGCGATTACACAACTTTTAATTTTTCCTGCTGTTTGCAAAATCTTGGCATTCAGAATATCTCCCTGTGCTGTGCTCTGGGGATTGAGCAGAGCTGACTCTGCTCTTGTTGTAGGTCACTTGATTCGCCAGGCTCCACGGATCAGGGATTAATTTTTATCAGTTGCACAAGTAAAAGAGATAAAGGCAAAGAGATAAAGGCAGCACATTTCTTCCCCCATGTTCCCGGGTAATTTGCCTATCCCCATGGGACTCGTTTACAATAGAAAAGATCAATAACAGTATACCAGTATAAGCAGGAATTCTTTCAAGAGTCTTTATCCACACAATTATAAAAGTCTCCTCCAGGTAACATATATACCTCACCTTTGATCTCAAAACACCATGTTTAACTGTAACAGTCATGGTCACTATCTGCAGTATTTTGAATGCGTGATTCTTATCTATGTGTAGAGATTGAACAGACGAGTACATAGCAGTCCTGCGATTATGCCTTTTTAAATATTTTCCATTCTTAGAAAAACTATGGGAAAAGGTGTCAAAGAGTAATTTTCAGTTAAACAATCTGCTAAAAAATCTGAAATAAATGGTCCATTTCTAATGACTCAAGCACTGAACCATAGAACAAATCATGAAACCACTTCAATGTAACAAGTCTGTAAGTAAATAGTAAAAACCAAACATTTATGGGATACAGGCCATGCCCTCGTGTTGAAAATAAAGGAATATAGATAACACATCTGATGTGGAAATAAACTGAAGTTGGCTCAGTCTTGGTTTAATGGAGTTACTGAAACCTACAATGAACTTACGTATCCAGATAAAACTGCTTTACTTTTTTTGAATATTCTCTCAAGAATTCTTACCAATTCACAAACAGCTCTCAAAGGATTTAAAATCACATGAATTAGACTGAAAATAATCCAATAGGTTTGACTACGAAGATTAGATTTTCTGCAAAAACATTTTCTTCTTTTATTTGCTTTTTACTACCATTTTCTTATTTGCAAATGCATTTTGTCTGATCAGATATTTCTGGAATGTAACCAGTGCCTTATGAGGAGGTGTAAAGAAGTATTTATTACTGTTAATATTCATCTGAAAAACAGTCATTGCACTGCCTTCATTTTTATATTATTTCAACTGAAAAAACGTGGATGTTGGGAAAAGAGTTTAGTTATCCAGAACTACATAACTAGCTCATTTCTGTGAAGTGTATTTATTGTAAAACTTCTTTGGAAAAAAAAAAGAAAATCCAGAAACCACCTCACCTCTTGAATTAAATCCAGGAATCATCTTGTGTCGGGCTACCCCAGTAATTTTCATTTACAGTCAAATTAATGTTGGACTAAATGTCAGGAGACATATTCTTTGTTTTATATTCTTACTCACACCACTTTCATAGGATCATGGGGTCATAGGATAATACAGGTTGGAGGACCCTTGTAGCCCAACCTCCCCCTCAAAGCAGGGGCAGCTCTGAGAAGAAACCAGGTTGCTCAGGGCTGTGGTCACTCAGGTCTTGAAAACCTCCAAGAACAAACACTGCACAAATTCTTTAGACAGCCTGTGCCCTGCCTGACTGTCCTCACAGGGGAAAAGGTTTTCGTTCAATAGCTTGTGGGAAAATGTGTATATATAAGCTGTTGTTTTCAATGTTGTTGTTGTTTTTAATTTCTCAATAAATATTTCATGAACCATCTGCCAGTGACTGCAGAATGAGTAACACTGGTCTAGAGCATAAAGACAGGATTTCTCAAAATGATCTCTTTGATGCTTTTTTATGCCAAACTTGGATTTTTCAAAAGAATTCTAAAAATATTCTAAAAATTACAATTAATACAAAGATGTATGCAGCCAAAATACTAATTAAAACAGACAAAAACCAGTCGGGAGTGGGGGGGAGTTAAGTAGCTTCCTGCACTACGGTGGTTCGGATGTCCTGCTGGAGACAGCATATAAAAGCATGTCGTCCAAATACCCAACTGTTTGCTGAATTAGACTAATTATCTATAGCTAGTAACTGAGGAGTGGATGGGGAGGCTTGATAGGTATTTTGCTACAGAACCTGAACCATAAATCCTTGTTAGTGTAAATCCATTTTTGACTAATATTGGCAGAGACTGAGTACATAACAGATTGCTATTTTGGGTACTTCTCAGAAATCTAAATACTAGTGCACAGGGCAATAATAAGACTGGAAAAGTCAATCAGGGCTATAGAGCAAGCTTGAGTATTGATGGTTCACACAGTTTAATTGCTGCTGGTCTCTGTTTGGGCTGCTCCAGTTGCTTCTGGTCAGAGGAAATCTGGTCTGGAAGGAGCAAGCCCTAAGCAGTGGGGATGGGAGGCAATTAGCATCACTTGCCTTGGGACCGGGTCCCAGACCTCTTCTCTTTGTTGGTAGAGACCACGTAGCCAGGGGCCCTGTGGGGCTCCATGAGAAAGCTGCTTAAGGGAATGCAGTCTGGCCTGTTCTGTGCTCTTCTGCCAGGGATCATGTAGGCCTGAATTCCTCCCCCAAACACCTTCAACTGAAGCACGAAAAGACAGAAGCTTCATTGCTCCAGGGCTCTGGGGAGTAAACAGAAAGACACATCTGGAAGGTGATTCAGCACCCTGAGAAATGTCTGGTTCTCCCTATTGACTGTTGGCAGCATTTAGGTCACCTACACATCTAGTGCAGCTGTCTCCAATACCTTTAAAATTACTCAGGGTTAATTTGGACTACAATTAGTAAAGGAACATTGGGAAGAAAATCTTAGCTCCAGCTAAGATTAGGCAGGGCTGTTTGAAGGTTTCTGGACATCTGGGCACTAAGCATGCATGCGCAGATCAGCGTATGAACAACAAATGCAATCTGTCAGGCCCGCCAGAGTGACTGCCCATGGTGTGCATCCAGACATATTGCATGGTGCATGCAGAATCCAGCATTTCTGGTATGCATTAAATGAATGACAGAATGAAACTGTGCTGAATGATTATGCACAAAACAGTGCGTGTTCTCCTTGTACATGTGGGAGCTCTATGAGGCATTCATGGCCTTCTGCTGCACCCAGGTTCAATAGTTTAGCTAATTATGTGGTGTGCACCTTTCCACCAATTATTGTTTCATATGATGGAACTATCAAGTTGGGTTTCAGTCTCGTAAATGTGCAGCTAAACAGAAATGCTAGACCATTTATCCTATGTATGTTTGACCAGTCAAGGAAGCTCGTCTTTTCCAGGCAGATGATTACAAGTTTATTCCACATTATTTATTTGTCTAGTTTTCTGTTTTGATTATCTCTTAGTCAGCACGTATTGAAGAATTTATGGACTGAAATAAAAAAAACAGTGGAGTAAAACGTATTGGATCATCCAGACCAACTTTTCTGCATAGCATGATAATCACTAAGCTATCCAGTTATGCTGCACAGCCTCCACTAGAGAATCTTTTACCATCTCCATAAGAGTCTGCCCAAAAGCCATCATTCATTCAGTCTGTCCACTATTTCTCTGCTCAGTCAAAGCCTGAGAAAGCAGGTGCATCTTCCAGTTAATCCTGAAAGTCATGTATCTTAGCTGTAAAAATCAAGAAACATAGTAGAGGTTTGTGAAGTCTGGGATGATAGTCCATTCATCTTTTGAATTGCTGGGGACACTACTGACATAAACATGGCTAACAATTACTATCCATTGTCATGTACAAGGAGCCATAAACTGAAGTGGAAGAATAAAGGTCTGTTATGCATGTTGTAAAAACTGGTGTGATGAAGGAAACCTGCTGTGACCACTTGAACCCCCAGGCCAAATGTGCCTGGAAATTGCAGATATTTCATTGTCATTGGTTTCACATTTTTCAAGGTGGTAGATGTATGGAGGAATTCCTATTGCCTGTGGCTATTCCCCATGCTGAGGTCAGGGCAGATAAAGAAATTCCATTCCTTGGGCGCTATCTTTCTAGTTTTCCTCGTGTATTCACCACATTTCTCCAGTGCTTTACAGCATTTTTGCCACTATTGCTCAAGGTTTGCTTCAGGTAGGATAAAAAATTCTCTCTTCAGGGAATTCCCTCAGATAATCTCTCACAGGGTGTGTCTATACAGTCTTTTGCAGGCACTGAGTGAGCTTTGCCCAGTCTCTAAGAAAGCCAAAAGCCATGTGCAACCCATTAACACAATGCAAAGTCCAGGCTAACTGGCCTTATTGCTGGGGCTTTCAAACACTGCCTTCAGATGGCTTCCAGATGTCTGAAAATTGGACATCTAAGTGTGAGTTAGTCAGCTGAGGCTTCTTTTATAGTTAGTGTAGGAGAAAATAAACACCACCAGAGGCAATTTGTATGACCTATCTCAGATGCCTATCTTAGGATGAGATGAATCACCTTCTGGAGGTGTCTCTTTCTCTACATATAGAGAGGCCAGCATGTCTCTTTCAGACTTAAATTTTCATTTAAAAAAAAAAAAACCACAACACTGAGATCTTTAGATAACTGTTTGTCTGAGGAACTTGGACTTTAATGAAACATCAAATAATGTGGGACTTGTCATGTGAGATAGCAATGCTGTGATCCTAATATTAGGTCTCAACCCTGGCTTTAAAGTCGTCCAAGAAACTTCTTTAAATTTGTTTACAGAAAGTTGTCTATCTCCACTCAGTCACCCTGAAAACCAGACTCATCTTCTGTCCATTTTGCAGGCATGCAGTAGTAGCCTGAGGCTTGGACAAACCATGACCTCCCAGATCTGCCAGGGCAAGCATGCCTCCCCATGCCTGGCATGTTGACTTCTCTCTCCTCACCCAGGTTCCTGCACATTAGGAATTTAGGCAGGGCCAGTTCAGTCGGTCCTTTAGGGAATAATATAAATGGAAGGATCTCAGATCCTGGTTTTTCAAGACTGCTCTTAATTACTATGTAGGTTTACCCACAGTGTCCTCTTTGAGCTGGTGCTGTCGGAAATTTTGACCTCCTCATTAAAGTTTTCATTCTGTATCCTTACAATCTTGAAGAACTTAGACTGCTTACCTCTGTTTCTGTGGGGACTACATGAGGTTCTCGGGCTTGCTTGCTGGCCTAAGAGCATGGGCTAAAAGGGCTACAAAGTTTATTCTGGGAGTCTGGATAACAGAGCAATTAGAAATCAAACAGGTGTTGGAATTGATGCTTATTAACGTAAACAACTGTGACCATGGGATACACCCTTTTCCGAATCACAGATTATGTTCCTTTCACAAGTGGCACGTCATGTCAATAAACCTAGGCTTTCTTAGTCACTAATGAGAGTGGCTAGAATCGTAATTTCAGTTCCATTATATATATTTTTTAAAATTGTGTGATTCAGATAATGAGTTTCATTTTTCTTGATAGTTATGCTTTCTGAAGCCAATAGATTAATCAACAGCACATTTGTATTTTATACCTGTACACACATGCATACGTACTGTGTATACACAGCAACACAGAAACATAAACACAGATCACTTGAGCCAAGGGTAACCATTAAGAAGAGTTTGTCGAAAGCATGCAACAACACAAAAGCTCCAAACTGGAAAGGCTAGTTTCACACTACTTAAGTTGGGCGCCTATTCACCATAACCTTCCTCCTTGTCAAAGGAGACACATATCTCTGAAGAGTGATTTGGTTTGCTCAATAAGCTGTCCTCTGATGTTGTTTGTCTCTTCATTGAAGGCAGGCCTAGGTATTCAAAGTGTTACACACTCAGAAACACCTTAGATTGGCTGAAGGTAGGGTGTATTTGTTTGAGACAAAACAATACCAGGCTTCTCAAAGCACATGGCCTAAAATATGGTATGTACAGTGTAGGAATCTACACGAGTGGTTCTACAATCTTCCTGTAATCATCTAAGACCTAGTCAGTCCAGGTCACTCTCAAGAAGACACCTACATCTGGTCAGCTGAAACTGTTTCCCAGACTCCACTAAATTGTTCCCTATTAGAAATTTAGATACCTAGCTTGCATCTAGACACGTTAGGCAATGAAAGGTAGGATGACCTAAATCCTTCCCCACTTATCACACTTGGTGGCTTCTGTTCACAGGGCTTTTTCACAAAATCAAGCCCCATGCATAAGGAAAAAAGAAGATTAAGAAGTCTGAGAAAACCAGGAAGATTTTGCAGTTTCAGTCCACATGGCACAGTGGTTAAATTACCTGACCACTTAGAGACACCTCGGTTCAGGTCTCACCATTGGTATTTAATTCACCTTGACCTCACAAAAGAGTATCTTAGTGCCAAGCTAACAACTATTCTGACAGAATAGGTCTTTCATTATTTCCCATTTAGGCTGTTTCAGTTTCTCTGGAATAATTAAAAAATGGGATCTAGGAATACAGTAACCTTAGGTATGAGGTTTGCACCTCAAAAATGGTTGGGCACAAGTCATTGGAGCTTATTGCTACATCGCGCTGATCAGTCAGAACATGGACAATGAAAAAACTCTGTGAACTTAGACACCCCGGCTCTGGCTGATTTCTAAACAATGCATTATTCCCAGAACAAACTCCTATTGATTTCAATAATTATATTCTGCTGGCTGCTCAGTGTTTTAAAAAAATGTCCCCTGATGACTCTATCTAAATCTTTAGCTGTCTAGCTGGCTTTAAAAATCTGCCTCTTTGAAATAGGAGGTTTGGGTTTCTAAGTCACTTAGAAATTTTTGTGACAGTATTTCTTTGCCAGAAATTGGAATGTGTCAGGATCAAGCCTGAATTTCTGTCTTTTCTTCCTTGTTCTCTTCTTTCCCTCCCTATACTGCTGTAATTGAGATTGTTAATCCTCTTTGTTCCAGTGAGAAAAATCAAATACAATATTACAGTAGTTTTGGTCCAATGCATAATACAGTTACCTCAGATGAGCAAGTCAGTCCCTCATTAAGGGGTCTTCTCCAATTAATATTTAGATGTTAGCATAAGTTTACTTCTAACAATTGCATAAGGAGTGATAGAAAAGGTTCATCATAAAATACTGAGTAGTAGCCTGGTGGTAAGGGTGCTTACCAGAGACATGCGAAATGGCAGGAACAGGAAAGTACTCCAAAGCTAAGTAATATAACCACCAACCTCTTTGGAAGCAGAGCTTTCTCATCTTTCACTTATTAACTGTGAAAGTCTTTTGTTTCATTTCTACACAAAATAAGAACACTTCCTTAAATCTGAGGAAAATTGTGTAGAAGGACTTTGGTGTTTTTTTGCAGTCCTCAGGGCTTAGCTACATAGCACAGACTCCCATGAGAAGCTCTTTCACAAAATCTTTGACTCCTCCTTACATGACACGTGTGTCAAAAACACATGAAACACACGCTATTTTTTTTCCTAGCAAATAAAGCAAGGTAGATTATTAATCCAACTAACCAAGTTTTTCTTTTTTATCTTAAGTTTTTCACTTCTGTGAATGAGCATGGGAGAAAATACATGTGAACCCTTTCCCCTCTGCCCCAAAACACTTAATACAGGTACTCCAGTATTATGGCAGACAAACGTTATTCAATACCTCTTCGGCTTCTTTGTACTACCTGCTACACAGAGACCTCGACCACTGGCCAAGATTCCTGTCTTCACGACATGATGGTTGGAGTTCACCCCCACTTCTTAATGACAGGCTAGAGTTTTATTTGTATATCCACAGATCCAGCATATTTGTCTATCTCTTTACATGTCAGGGTGGTTCTGTTATACCTTAAAGTTAGTTTTATAAAGGTAATTACGGATCAAGAGTTCACATAGTGCTGTACTTGATGTTAATAAGCAGATAAATGTATAATCGCTCAGCATTATAAAAAGTTCTAACTGAAGGACCAAAAGACTTTGTCATTTTACTCCACCCTTTGTGAGTCAGTAAAATGGATTGAATTTTATAGCAGAACCAGCACTTCACTGTGATGAAACTCATAAAAAAACACCAGAAAATGTCACTACATGTTGTCAGTTTATAAAAGGAGATTAACTAGCTTATCCATTGGTATTAACATGTCTTTAATGATGGTAACATTCTTTGCAAATTAAATAGCTATTAATTAAAAAGCCTGCCCAGATATGCTTATGTGCCCATGTGAATATAAGTATCTATCTACCTTTTTGAATAGACCTATATAGCAAGAACTAAGTCCATTTCTGTGTTTTCAGCAGATTATGCATAGAATTTAAGACCAGTTGGCTCTCGTTTAGTCCAAAGGGTGATGTTTTGGGGCCTAAAGTTCCCTTTCTGCTCATCCACTGGTAGGCAAAGCTGTATTAAAGTTGTGCCTAGAACCAACATTTTTTGCAACCCAACTTGTGATTTCCCCTTAAACCCAAATACTGCATCTGCTGCTAGAGGAAAGAAGGGTGTGGATGGTACATCCTGCCTCTGATGTTTTGTGTTCAGGTGGTTCCTGTCAATGCAATCAGACTTTATTACAAAAGAAGCTGAGATGTGTTCGGAAAAAAGTGTGTCACCCATGTTCCTCCAGAGCTGCAGCAAGTACAGTTTAGAGGCATTGGAGAAGGTGGCATAGGCAGGAGAATTTGGCCAGAAGTTCCTCTCCTGTTTTTCAGATGCAAATGTTACAAGTACTTAAACATTTATTCAAGGAGGAACCTTTGAAACTCTTACAGTGGTATAAGAAGTCATGCTTGTTGTAATTAGCATCTGAACCTGTTCAGATACTTTTTTCTTCAGGAAGAACCTAACCTTCAGGATTAGATAACATAAGTTCCTTACAATATTTTTCATAAGATTTTATTAACAGTCAATATACAGTTCTGTCGTAAGGACAGACACTTTCTCTTCATGACTGCCTTGTCCATGTAACCCCTCTCCACCAAGCATGGATTTCGTGGCAACGGATTGTCTGCATAGTTTCTGTCTCCATACCTTTCAAGCGCTGTAGGAGGAAGGCTGCACCACAAGGGTTCCAGTTCAAGGGTTCCACAGAGCTTTTACGTCTACTAAATATTATAGTTACGTGTCAAGGAAGGACTTTACATTGGAAAGACAGTTGGATACACTGCTCAGTGTAGTTGCAAAAACAAATTGGAATGCAAAATAGCCAGCACATCTTCAAAGGGCAAAGACCTCTGTGTGTGTATGTATGAACACAGAATAATCATAATTCCCATTTATTACTGTTAGAGCAAAAGTGACATGCTTTAGTGGTCAAATGCACCTGGATGAAGATGGAGTGACTGTTTGGTGTTAGTCTAAGGCACAGCAAAGTCTAGAGAAGTCCTTTTATTAATTCCACTTTCACATGAGACCCAAAGAATGGGTAGGAAAGGTTTCATATCTGTAGGAGGAAACAACGGGATAACTTAAAAAGACTGTATACTAAAGGAGCCAAAGGATCTGGAGATGTGCATCCTAGATGCTCACTAATTCTACAGTGTTTATTTCCTGACCTTTCCCAGCTCCCACTATCTTTAAAATTCAAAGTGACAGCTGATGTCCAACAGAAGAGTTGTGTATTACCATTGTCTCTCTATTTTTGATAAAAGAAGATAAGAAACTATTTAAATTGTACCATGTTGTTAACCTTAGATTGATTCTGACAGGATTACAGATAATGGGTTAAGAACTTCTAATCTTTTTAAGAGATACAGACCAAAGCCCATGAAACCATCATCTTAAATCAAGGCTTTGTCTATGCATCTCCTTATGCGTTGGGCAGTGGCATAATACCATGTTATGAACTGCTAAATCTAGTAAAAACAGCAAGCATAGAAGCCTTTTCCTAACTTTGTTGGAGCTCTTGATTTACTGAATTTAAGCTGTCAGACTCTAAACTCCAGAGAACTGAAGAACAGCTGCACCATACCCATTCAGATTGTGCCTTAAATGACAGTCCCACACAGTAATGAAGGGAAACTATCTGTTTTGTATTGTTCAGCCCACACAGAAGGAACCTCTCAAAATGTGAATTCCCAGTGTCTTTCTTTTTTATTTGCAAAACATACACTGAAAGACAGTTCTATGCTAGGATTATGTGTTCTTTTGTAAGTGTGCCTTATTCATTCATTGACTAGCTGAAAACAAAAGAAATAAAATATCTGACAAAAGCTTCATACACCTTTGAACTTATGAGACAGGCATACAACCAAATACCAGTGCACCCCGCCTTGGTACTGATAATACCTGAGGTACAAAAAACTCATTATTTTGACCTCAAAATAATGACTTTTCTGTGACTTCCATCTGAATCCTGACTTTTAAGTTCTTGTCACTTACCCCTAGTAACATGCATTATTGCTTGTTCCATTCCAGATCCTTACAAACGATTCTGGAAAGTTCTGCTATCTGTAGACTTCACACAAGTCCTTACCTCAGCATCACCTTTGTTCATCTATAGTGCCCATAACATACATAGAATAACATGGATCTTCAGTCACCTACCTTAACTGTGAAGGACTGTCCACTGAAACACGCATCTCATCCTAGCTATCTCTGATCTTAGAAAGGTCTGAATTTCCCATTGGAGGTGCCTGTTTGCTCTTGCTGGTTCGAGAGACATATTAGTCAGCAGGGTTAGGCTTGGCTAGTTACTTCAGGAATCAGTCCGGTTTGTAGATGTTTAACACGTACAAGTTTAAGTGTCTACATGTGCGGTAGATGTCTTAGTTCTCATTATAGTAAATGACAATTCATGGTTTGATTCTTACACCTTCACAGGGTGTTGAGGAGACATTCTAGGTACCTGGGACTTCTGCTTAGGGCTATCGGATAGGACACATGTATGAGAAACCCAAACCCTTCTGGACTGGCAGCTGGAGGCCAGTCAGAATATCCTAGAACATCTTAGGTGGAAATAAATTTCTATAGCTGAGCTGACTCTTAGTAGAGCAAATAAAATCTGGAGAGTTATTCCCTTTACTATCTACTCCCTTTACAGTAGACATCTACAACTGGTCAGCTGAATACTCCATACTCCATTCACTGTATTGACTGGAGCTCAGATTACTTTCACAGGTTAGAGACTTTGCTCAAGTGTAGATACCTCCATGCTAATACATAAATCTCACCCCAAAAGACAATTTAAGAATCATGGGCTTTGGTCTGTATATCTTAAAAAGATTAGAAGTTCTTAACCCATTATCTGTAATCCTGTCAGAATCTCAAGTTAGTTGCCTAAATATAGGCATCCAGCATCATTCATAATATCCTAGATGGTCTAAAAAATCTGTGTTGACCTGATGTTAGACAGGATCCAAAGAACTGGCACTCTTCTGGGGACATAGCTGAAGGCATGGTGGAATCTAAGGTGTCGCTAGATTCTTGTACTGAGCTGAGGCCCTGAAGACCGGTGAGATAAATTGACCCTGCTTGTACATGGATTTCAAAAGAAAAAATACAGATGTATTTTTTATAATAATAAATAATTAGTCAATAAAAAATTGACTAATTATTGAGGCATTTATTCTGTTTTCAACATTCCCATGCATTTATTTTAACCCAATTAAATGCAATCTCTACATATCCACACCAATGTTACTTGGACATTCACAGATACAAAATGGATCTTTGTGATGTAAAATGAAAAAAATCTTTAAAAAACATGCTGATAAAGGCACGTTATATTAATTTGCCAGTAATCTAAGGTCTTAAATTTTACATTTGTGTGTGCATGGATGTTCAGCTCACTGAAACAGAATTATTTCACCAGAAAATCCAATCTAACTGCCACCATCATCTGTTGAATGATACATTTCTGGCAACTATAGCAAATTTGCCAGTGGGGATGTTTGAATGGAATGTTGCTATGTAACCAACTCCAAGAACTGTCTTTAAAACAGTGATGAATGAGGCCACAAATAGGGTTTTTTCTGTCATAAATGTACTACTTACATAGAGCCTTTTAATTGCATCAGTAACTGAACCAACAACCAAATAAATCTGACAAAGAATGTGAAAAACTTGATATATCCTACACTGATGGGTGGAGAAGATTTCAGAGAGGCTTTAACCAGTTATTTGCTTAATAACAAGGTTATATTTGTTCTTATGATTGCAATTATGATTTCATGGAGTTTCAAAATTTGGATGACAACAGCCTTCACATTTTGTGCAAAAAGCTAGGTATATTATTTTAGTAGCCTATAGAAATGTGACTGAAAAAGACTGAAAGAGAAAGTTTTAAGGGAAGCTGAAAGATTTACTGTTGTAATAGGCTAGCAAATGAACAGTTTCACAGCACCTTGTCTGGATGAAATTAAACTTTTCTAATAACAGAATGTCTATTTGTTACTTATTTCATGTCACTTTTGGTCTGTCTTATTTTTGCATGTTTTCTTTCTTAATGGCTCTGATGCTTTGGCAAGATAAAATTTATGCAGGTGATACTTCTGCCTACTTTTAATTTTTAAATAAAGGCATTCTAAACCCTTCTTCCTAACTAATTGAATATAAGAATGCAATACTATTAAAATAATGGAACATTAATGGTGTTAGCTCACTCGGTTGGTTTTTGCATATTTTTTTAAAGCTGTAGATTTTAGACAATCCCAGCATGTCCCACAATAATCGGCAGCCACTGTGAACAGTTTCAGGGACAGTTCTACCAGTTACATCAAGTCATACTTGCTGTTTCAAGTCTAAACTTCTGCTAAATGCATAAATGCTCCAGTATACCCTGGCTGGATTCCGTATTGAACTAGGAACTCAGATTTCTAGAGACAACAGATTATCTTGTTATTCTGAAGATGTACCAGACCAGGTAGTTCAAGTAGAAAAAAACCCCAGAAATATGAGTGTCATGGTAGAGGCCATGGTGAGAATCTCAGACACATTCCTCTCTTTGGCATTATCTATGGGGTTAGTTTAGGTGTTGGCATGTTGGCTCTTGTGAGCGAATTCCATTCATAAGCACTGGGCTGTACCAAATCCTCGGATAAAGAATTTAAATGTGATACTTGGGATTGTGATCTCCACTTTTGCCTCCAAAGACCAAAAATTTACATGACCTCACAGTGCTAAGTCCCCCCGTGTGGAACTGGTCTTTGATTCTGTAACCAGGCAAACTGGAGGCTGAGAGGAGAAATGGCTGGTCTCTCTTTAAACTCAGAGGATAACCATAAGAAGGCAAAATAACTACCTCAAGCTAAAATATCATGTTGGAATAGAGCAGAGGTTAAAAATTAGTAACAAACAGAGTTCAGGGTAGAAAATAAAAAGACTCTAAGAAACAGATGTCCCATCCCTGGAAGTGTTCGAGGTCAGACTGGCTGCAGCTTTGAGAAACCTAGTCCAGTGAAAGGTATTCCCTGCCCATGCAAGGAGGTTAGAAACAGGTGAGCTTTAAGGTCCCTTCCAAACCAAACCATTCTATGATTCTATGTTTCTGTGAAATGAAGTTGTGAGTCTTACAGGAAAAGTAATGGGAGGGAGCAGTGTCCAGAGGAGGGCCACAGAAATGATCAGAGGGATGGAACACCTCTCCTATGAAGAAAGGCTGAGAGAGCTGGGGGTGTTCAGCCTGGAGAAGAGAAGGCACCAGGGAGACCTTATTGCAGCCTTCCAGGACTTAAAGGGGTCTTATAAGAAAGATGAGGACAGACTTTTAGCAGGGCCTGTTGCAATAGGTCAAGGGGTAATGGTTTTAAACTAAAAGAGGGCAGATTTAGAATAGATCTAAGGAACAAATTTTTCCCAGTGAGGGTGGTGAAGCCCTGTCACAGGTTTCCCAGAGAGGTGGTCGATGCCCCATCCCTGGCAACTTTCTGGGCCAGGTTGGACAGGGCTCTGAGCAACCTGATCTAATGGAAGATGTCCCTGCTAATTGCAGGGAGGTTGGACTAAATGACCTTTAAAGGTCTCTTCTAACCCAAACTGTTCTACGATTCTATGATTTTAAAATGGCTTTGATCAATTTATGGAAGGCATTCTATAGTCTGTTTGCCCATGATGACAAGGCACTGTACGTAATGCGATCTGCTCCTCACATGGTCTTCATACACATACATGAATTAACACGTAATGTTAACTCATAACACAGAATTTGAAGTCACATGAAGCTGAGGATCTCCTATCTTATTTTAAAGTATTTGTTGAGATTTATGATAAAGAGACAAAGTGCCTCTCATTCTCTGTGTGGACTTTACCTGAATTGACTTGAGTACCTTTATCTTCCAGTAAAACTGAAGCAGCTGAGGATATTCAACAGTTCTTCAGATGTTTTGCTTACTTTACAAAACTAGATCCTTTCAGGTAACAGTAAGATAAAGATGCAGTGAATAATAAAAATAAGAAAATCTATCAAGACAGCTGTAATTAACAAGGATATGAATGCAGGTGGAAATCATGATGGACCCCGCAGCAGTTTTTGCTGAATTTGGTTTTTGCTGGATTTGGTATGTGTATTTCAAATATTTTAGTACATATTGAGCTGTACTTCTTTTTTTTTTTTGTCATATAATTCACAAGATGTTGCATTCAGCATGGATCGGGGATGATTCCTAATTTAATGGACAGTCCAAGTTTTTCTGAAGTCTTTCCCATAGAGACAACAGTTACAAACAGTGATATTAATCTTCCCAAATTTCAATGCCCACATTCTGTTGGTACCTCTCTCTGAGATAATAATCCTTTGTTATAATCAGTGAAAAGAAATAGACACTCCTATCATACAATTCCCAGTTTCTTGAGGAAGATTTCTGAAAAAGATCAACTATTTAAGAACATAACTAGTTCAAATGCAGATATTTGCAGTGCAGATATTCAAGCACAGGTCACATGAATTCCACTAACAGGGATTGCCTCTGCCTAGCTTAGGCACCTAATTTTTAGGGATCTAGGGAAGCATTACAATATGCAACAAAGTTCTCTGTATAGAAAATGAAGAAAAGTAGGTGTCTAACTTAGATACCTAAAACTTAAAGGGCATTAATTCTCTTTGCATAGCTTTGAAAGCACCTATATTTTTCCTTTGACTTTATAAACACCTACTTTTAAAGAGTAAGTTCACTAGGAACTTTAAAATTAGATGCAAGTTAGCTGTTTAAGCTAGACTAGCAGGATCACCTTTTACACTGGTATCTCTGTCTGATGATGACACAGGAAGGTTGACTTAGCAGAAGAAAAGAATGACTGAAGGGAACTCATCTTGGACAAGATTAATCAGATATTGATTACAATCTACATACTACAGTGAGGTCTGTCCTAGACACAGGTACATAAATCTGTAGATATGGATAGAAAAGAAACAGAAAGGTAGATGTGATACCAAGCTCCAAACACTTCAAAAATATGTAGGTAAAGAACAAGGTGAAAATTTCAAAATAAAACCATTTTTAAAAACAGTAATTTTTCATTGTGGGAGTTTTTGTTCGTTGAGACTCTGTCTTGCTGCATTCCCTGTCTAAACGTGCATGAATAAAACATCCACAATAGTCTTCCAGCTCCAGAAAGCCAATAATATCTCAGAATGGCTTCTCTAGCTGAGAAGCCAGCTAGCACCTCATAACATGGATGTCAATCGTCCTAAGTCTGATAGCAGTCTGCAAAGCACTGCAGTGGGACCTGGGAGCTGGTCTGGAGTACTGGAGTTATGGCAGAGAGGTTCTGCATTTGGACTGTTTCCTCCATGCTTCTGTGCCAATGTTTCCAGGTCTACCACCTTCTTTCTCGACACACAGATTGTGGCGATTATGCCATATTACCGGTATGATTAAAATGGGGTTCTGCCTCAGCTGAGTGTTGTTGTAAAAGCAGCAGTATGTAACTACACAGTGGGCCATTTCTCCTGGAAGAATTTCACTCTTTCTCAGAGCCCCCATTGGAGGTATCGCACACCACTGTAGTTCTTGACTGACATCTTTATGTCAAAAACGCATTGCCTTCAGAGTGCATATTTGAAGTAAAAATATAAAGTCATATTTATCAACAGATACGTTAGAATCGTCTTTCCATGTTCCTAGTTTTACAACAGATGACTGAACAGATACCTCATGCATCCGAGACCTCATTAGTGATACCCATCCAATTAAGTGACAACGCTGAAAGAAGTAGGTGGGAAATTTGTAAAGAGGTATAGTGTTTTACCAAGATTTACTTAACCTGGTGAATGATTTTCTCAGTTAGGACACCCAACAGTATAACTGTAAACAGCCTAATGATAAGAGATCTGCCTCCAGAATTGATTCATCTTCACCTAATCTCAATGGAGAAAAGGAAAAGATTTATATTCAGAAGCAAAACATAACATTTTTAAAATGCACACATGCCAGCTTTAAAACCGTATGTTTAGGCACAAACAAAAAAATATTTTCTGTATTTTTCTTTGCAAATTTCACTACCAGACACTTTCAATATGCTTAATTTGTTAAAGTGCATCAAGTATGCCATTTAGAAAGTAGCACTCATATGTTACTCTGCTTACTTTCACCGTAAAAATAGAACTCCCAGCACTCAGAGAAGATGAAGAGAGTTTCAAAAATATGTATTTTAACTCATGTCCTAGACACCTCTGAATCTGCTCTACACTCAGAGCAGAGGAGTCTGTGCATGGGAAGGACAGCACTTGCTACTGCGCAGAAGATGATTTTATGGAACTTGGCTTCTATCAGAGCAATTAGAGCCTAATGGCCTTTAAAAAGAATTCCCAGTCTCACATATGTATTAACTATACCTCCTGGGACACAGCTCCTCTCCTCTCCATTTCTTTTTTCCACACCCAGGGTCAGAAAGAGGGCATTTTTGGACATCACGTGGTTATCTTGCCCTATTGATTTCCGCTCCCCCCAGGTTTGACCTCAGTGGATCTGCATGGATGCAGCTGAAACAGCAACCGGCCACTCGCACCTCTTCTTCCACGGGCATGATTTACCCAGGCAGGTGCAGGCAGACCCGAGCTCATTTTGCCTTTCCTCAGAGCTAGCTGACTGAGCAGGAGTGTGGACACGATGATCTCAGGGCTGTCTGT
This sequence comes from Phaethon lepturus, assembly GCF_000687285.1. Taxonomy (NCBI): domain Eukaryota; kingdom Metazoa; phylum Chordata; class Aves; order Phaethontiformes; family Phaethontidae; genus Phaethon; species Phaethon lepturus. Next base: position 43,861 of record NW_010554126.1, on the reverse strand, counting down.
ACCCACCTGTGTAGGCATGCCCCATAAATCATTAGTCACAGCCACGGGATTAACTGCCCTAACACTATCCCTGTGAAATTCGGCTGCGGAAAGCCTGCTTGGTGCAGAGGCTCTCTCTGTCAGAAATGGAGAGGTGGGCAGCTCAAGTGCCAATTCATTGCATCGGAAGATAGGGTGATGAATCTCCCTTTGAAAATGTCCTCCTTTTTTATTCTCTGAGGGAACTTAGGAGTTAGGTAAGAGGAATCTGATCCCCCAAGGCAAGGTTGTGAGCACCTTCCACAGAGTGGGCACAGCTCTCGGGAATGGGCAGTAGGACACTGGCCAACATGACTACAGCTACCTCAGTCTGATGCTCCAGACAGGATTGACCAAAGGGTTAATGCCTTTGTTTTCAGAGTTTTGAGACATGGGGTATACAAAAACTCGAGCTTGGAAAACGTGATGTGCTGGTACGATTTTAAATTATTGGCAGGTCTAAACAGATTTATGTAGCAGTCATGGGCATTTGCAATTAGGAATCATGATCTATTTAAATCCTAATAAATATCTTCTGCTGAACTGTGTCAAAACAAAGTGCAAGATACCTTCAGTGGATTCCTTAAACAAATAATATTAAACTTACTTAAATAATGCCCTCCAGGTATTATACTGAAACACCTGTTTTCTTGAGCAACATCTACTCCCATGGGAAATAAGTTCAAAGCCAATATAGTAGCATACAAAATGTTTTTGCCAGATACAAATGCTGCCTACGTTCAGTATTGCAAATGGAAATTTTTTTTCCATTTGCAGTCATCTTTCCTTAATAACCCAAGGTCATTTACACAACACAACTATTTTTATTTGTATGAAAGAGATTATCATTGGAAATATTAAACTGCAATTCTATTTTTAAAAGACATTGTTGAGTTTAAAGGAAAGAGAAAGCAAACCTTTACCCAGATAGGGTTTTAATGTTAATTCAGAAAGGGAGAAAAAAGTTTCTGTACTTCAGCAACAGTTTCCCTTTGGTCCTCAATAAGAATCTGAAATGAAACCCATCCAAACATATGAAAAGATTCCAGTTTCCTTCAATAGGCTTTGGATTAGGGCCAACTCCTGCTGCCACTGATTTCAAGAGTACAATACCTAACTGGGTTGAAATGATCCAATTCTTATCTTTCTGTATATCAAGATTACACAAAATCAATAGTAAAAATAAAGTGAGATTATAATTAGGCTTTGCTAATGCTGAGTTGTTATTCAGAGTTAAAATCTGATTTGCAATGCACATTAGTTTTGGGAAGGATGACAGAAGTAGAGAAGAATAAAGGGAAGCAAGTAAAGGCCACACTGTCGATGTGATTTCTACCTTTTAGCTGATAGCCTGATTTTTTATAGTCAAAGGCAAAGCTGTCATTGATTTCAGATAGGACAGGAATTTAGCTGTTGCACTTCTCGTCTGTGGTTCATTTAAGAATCGTGGCAGTTAAGTCCTCTGAGCAAGCAGAGAAGGATGCACTTGATTATATTTAGAGACTTTTCCACTACTTAGATTTTTCCATTAATTTCAGTAGGAGTTTGATTGAGCCCTTTGCAAACACTAAAACCCACTGAGAGCTGGGCGTGAGCATTTCCAGAATTAATGGCAAATGAACATTTTCAAAAATAATGTTCTAGCTAAAACAATATCCTAGTAAAGTATTCACAAGCACCAGTCTTCCTGCAGTTCTCAGCTATGCAAAACAATTTAATCATACCTTAAAGCCAAGTGGAAAAAAATTGTCTAAGTTTCAGTCTCTCCTAGAAACGCAACCACTAACATTTCCAGTGATCTTTCCTAATTCCTGTTGGACAGAGCTTTTATTGTGGTACCTACTGGTTCGGTTTGCATTCTCTGGAAATCATCTCCAGTGAGATGATTACCTCAGAGCAATTAAACAGAAATTTAGAAATAAACACAACCAAATAAACGGAAAGATGTGAAATCTCTTTCCTGGTTGACTTTTCCAAAGTCAAAGAAAATCAATTTCTTACAAAAGGACTGACATCTTTCCAGAAGATTATCAGGATTCTCATTTTAAACACATCAGAGAAGTAACTATTTCAGATTTAGTTGGACTCTCCATACATGTCAGCTGGTGTCCCAGTAGCACCTCCACTTCTGAAAAACTAGCTGGAGTGTACGGGTGCTATCTACCTGTACAGCCTTACTTGCAGCTTCTCACCTTTTACAGCTTTCTTGTTTGTGGCTTAGTAAAACTCAGTGATTTCTGCCGAGTTAGAGAAATGGACTGAAGTTCTTGAAGTAAGGGACAGCTGAAATCAGTAAAATTCAACTGGCTTTGCAGACAAAAAACCTCAACCAATCAACCAAACCAACCATTAAGCAGGCGATTTCTTTGAGGACACTTCAGAGACTTTATTGTCATATCTTGTCTTCAGCTGTGGCTTGGAGTGAGGCTGGTGTGACTTCTCCACTTAGGTCCTCTTCTGCTGTGACTGCTGCGGGGAGAAGAGCAAGGGCAACATATACAAAGCATCTTATCACAGGTAAATGGTAGCTGGTTACAGGAAGAAGTTGGCAACCTCAGAGAAGATGTGGCCTAGCCCCTCCTTGTGTTCTGGGGACATGCATACTGAGGCCAAACCTCACTTCGTAAGGCACTGAGATAATATATTTCCTCCTGGAAAAGGGAGAAATGAGGAAAAACTCATAATTCTCAGAGAAGGCAGCAATATTACAGGATTTGCTAGTGGGATAGAAAGGCAAGCTGCTTTATCTGATTCATACAATAGTATAGATCTGATTATTATACTTATTTTTTCAAGGGAAAGCTTGCAAAAATTATTTTTTGTGAGCTCAACTAACTTCAACTGTTCAAGCTGAACTATATTATTGCTCAACTATATTCTTACATCAGTTCATAGCTTAACATGATGAGTGTGTTTTTCATGAGTCCAGGGAAAGGTTGAAGACTTGATATCATCCAGATTCAAAGGGAAAGGGATGGAAAAAGTAAATCTCATTGGTGAAAAGGAGGGCTCAGCCAGCCCTACAGCAGTTTGACCTGAAGATAGCCTCTCACAGCCACCAATGCAGCTGTCAGTGGGGTTTTCAATAGCCAGATGTTGTTACTGGAAAATACATTCCAGAGTTCATTTGAGCTACTTATAGTCCTGACCTTGTGTGACCAAGGCAGCTGATTCTGTAGCTAAAAAAAGGTATTGCAGATTAAGCTGAATGTGAAGCTTCAGCTATAGAATTATATGGTATTTTGCTAGCAGAAGTGTAATGACGAGAACATGCATGTGTCTCTTTACTGTGCCAACGCAACTACTTTACAAAAAAAGTTAACCTGTTCTATATATCTCAGGAGGTGAGTTTATCATTCAAGCAATGGGTGGAGCTGGTATATTTTCTTGCCCTCCTAGTATTTGGCTGATTTACTGTCTGGTCCCTTTAAAATTCTTCTTGTCCTTCAGGGTGAATACTATAAAATATCTGGGAAAAAAATTTGTAAAAAACCATAAATGCCCTCCCTTTCTGCAGAACAAGAAGGATTTTCAAGGTCTTGGAACGTGCTTGTTCTTCAGCCACCCAAAATTAAAGTACATCTGACACGTACAGTACATCATGTCAAGTCTGCTGATGTGATCCAGTAGAGTACTAAGCATTACTCAATGCAGGGCTTATAGAAACAAAAAGGAAGTGCTGGTTGCTTAATATTTACTTATAGTTTGCCAAAAGGGACAAATAATGACACCTTGAATTCAGGGGCATTTTCCCTAATTCCTGTGCAGAAAATAAAATTCAGTTAGAAAGGTTTGTTTTTCCTAATTTCATATAATGTTTACTAAAATACATGTTTGGGGGCTTAAAATTGTAACAGGTTTGCAGTATGAGATGTCCTTTTTCAACAGTGAGGCAGCAGAGGGAGTGGAGGACTGGTTACTCAGAACCAGACCCTACAAGCAGGGACTATTTATATCCTTTTACATGGTTCTGAACCTGCACCTGGAATTCTATTAAAGGCACGGCACTATCATTTTCTGTATGAGCTGTAAGTGTGAGAAATCCATATGAATTTTACAATTTACCAGTTTATCTCAAATTTTGACACTGTATTATACCTAGAAAAATACCCGCTCAGTTTTGATGGGATGAGAAACAGTACTTATAGTTCCCAGATTTCACCTACTGAATAGGTGTCCTGTGATATTAAAGTTTGAATATACTCTACGTTAGGCATGCCCTGTGGGTTTGGATAAAAGCACTGTTAAGCCTTAACCTCCTCCCTCCTTGCTCACATATCCATTCAGCAGAAGGCAGATGACAGCGGTCATTCCCACTACAGTCTCATTTTTTCCAGGTCTCTCATTTTCTGTAGAAATAGTGACACTTCAGCTGTTTATTTAGTACAAAGTATACTTTTGGCTTGTTCCATCTCCTGCCATTGCTAGCGCTGAAGAAATGCCTCTGTAGGCAGCATCTACTTGGTCTGCTCAGGGGTCTATCGGAGGTGATCAGATCTTCATCAGTATGGCACTTTTTGTGTTACTTCAGATAGTCTTGTGTTATAGCCTCTCCATTACTTCTTTCTTCACCTTACTGTGCTCTAAATATTTCAGAATTCCTGGCACTTGCCTTGTAAACCCTGCAGTTTTCTCTAGAATTTGCAGTTACTTTTCTTTACTCTCTGTTGTATGGGAGGATGTTTCCTAGGGACTTGATTTTTCTGGCCTTCCTAAGTGCACCTAAATAGGTGTCTACACTATACAGCTTCTCTAATACATTCAGGTTCTTAAACACAGTCTCCACTTTGGCAATTTTTAGATTTCCTATTAAATATATAATCACTCAGTCCCATTTTAGAGTTTGTTAATATTTGTACACATCAGAGGGATATTATATTGAAGTGCACTTTCAAGAACTGCAACAGAAAATCAGCTTTTATGATAGGAAATGTATGTCTTAGGGCATCTAATAAGAGAAAACTTCAATAAAAAGAAGAAAAATCATAAATAAGGAAAATAATTGTTTTACATATTGGAAAATTACCTTCTTTGATTGCATAAAGACCTTCTGTCCAAGAAACAGCTCTTTTTGGCTGACTGTACCTGGTTATTATTAGCAGTAAACATTTCAGCAGTTGTTCATAGATAGAGTGAAAAAGCAAACAAATTCATGAATCATCCAACCTAAAGCTAACTTTGAACCAACTCTGCAGTCAACTCCAAGATTAAATTCCCTTTGAATATCTATGAACTTTTTTGCTTTTATACTTATTAATGATAAAGCACCTTCTTTGGCCATTTGAAACACATTAAAATCTATCTAAAATTACTATGAAAGGAGGATTTTGTGATGATGGCATCATAACTACAAAGATATGGAACAATTTTTAAAAGAATAGTAGAGGCTCATGGTTTCCTTTCTTCCTTTTTTTTTTTTAATAGACACTGCTTACCTCACAGATTCCTGTGTGAAAATTAGAGGCTGAGTTTATAAAATTACCAGCCCTACCCATGTCAGATCTTCTCTACATATTTCAGCTGAAAAATTAGAGAGCAGACATTAAGCTTTATAGAAACCCACAATTACGAAGAAACAAATATGTGCAGAACAATTAGAGGTGCATTTGAAGAGAAATCTGTGAAAAAAGTGTTGCTTACCAGACTGAAAATGATTGCAGAATTGTAAAGCAGTGGGGGACTTGATTCTGCAGAGTCCTCATCACTGGGGAGACATTTTTGGGACTGTGGTGTTATTGGGTTGTCTGGAATACACTGTCTGTGATCCCCTCTGGGCTAAATGGCTCTTACACAAATGAATCTGCGCAGGACTGAGGTTTTATGGCACATAGACACTGCTGAAAACAAGGAGGCCAGGAACTGAACTCCGGCACAGGTCTCCTGATGATCCAGCCCCCTCACAAGAGTAGCTTATTCCCTGGGTTTTGTCCAGAGCACTCCAGCTTGCTCCTCCCAAAACGATTTGCTCTTGGGAGCCAGCACTAAGCAGCACACAGGGGAACCAAGGTATGGCACATGGCCAGGGCTTGGTCTGGAGAGGTTAGCAGTATAGGCACAGCCCCACCAGTATGCATCCTTGTACCCCATTCCCAAGATGTGCTGAGCCTCACTGAAGGAGTAGTGAAGGGACAGCACTTTGCACGTATACGTACCCACAGGTTAGTGACTGCTCATATAGGAGAAGTACAGTGGGATTGTAGCAGCACTGGGAAACTACACACTTACAGTGGATGTTACTGTCATAACTCCTTATAACAGCAAATTCGTGTACCGAAATCAGACTTTGTCTCACGGCAAAAATGTCTTTCGAGTCAGATTGCTGGGGTTTTTTTTGAAGCATGAACTGCTAAGCCCAAAGCAACCCTCCAAACACCCTTTACTGTTAGGGAGATGGGAATTCATGGACAGCTGCTTTCCACCCCACCTTCCTTTTTCTCTTTAAGGGACCAAGTAAAACCTTTGGACACCACTTCTCTGTTGTGGGTGCCTTCTAAGAAAAGGCTGCAGGCAAAGGAAACACATCCCTTTCTGGCTTTCTGATGGGTTTTTAAAAGTTAACATCCTCCACCTGTTTTCTTCCTCTGATAACAAGGGAGAGGGACAGTGAGCAGAGGACAGAGGAGATGAGTTTGAGAAGGTAGCTCACCAGGTGTGGCATTACTCCCTCCTATCCTGGGGCAAGGTATTGAGGGAATTGAGGCAGGTAGAAATAGCTAGTTCAGTGGATGAGAAGGTGGCAGCTGAAGGACTGATCATATGTGGGCAACCAGGACGTTCCTCTTAGGGTTGCTTCATGCTCTTTCCTGCCTTCCTTTATCTTTGAGCAGAGCACAAGACCTGCCTAGGTAGAGGGGGCAAGGTGGGGTCCTACATTTTTGTTCAGATCAAAGACCTCTTATAAGGGAAGCCCCATGTTCCATTCTTAGAGAAAAGTAGGAAAAGTGCTGGTTCTGGAGAAGAGGAAGGTTGGGCAGTTGGAGTTCAGTGAGCACAATACAGAAGTGAGGTGGGGTTGTGGAAAGAGAAAAAAGAAAATAAGAAGCACAGAGAAAGTCCAGGGAAATGTTTAGGACCACACAGACAGGACAACTGAGAGGGAACCCATGCAGCCAGGAATGCTGAGGAAGAAGGAAAAGTTAGATGTGAAAGTCATATGTAATATAGTTTTGGTAGTAAATTGATGCTACAACCCTCCTCTCTTTCTCTTTTGTGTTGACACACAGAGAAGTGAGCTTTCAGGATTTTTCTAGACTACATGGGTGGACAGAAACAACTGAAACACACTGACACCTCCAGAGGACAGTTCATCCAACTATCTTCAATACCTATTCTATGATGGAAATTAAAATGAAGTGGAAATGGAAATAAAAAGGTTTTACATTAACAGAATAAAGAAAAATTAATGGGGGGGGGGCGCATTATTCTTTCTCTGGGTGCATTTACATTTCCAGAAGGACAGTAGTTTAACGCAATGGTATGTGCCTTAAAACAGGACCTCATGCCTGGCCATCTGTTAGTCTCATCTTGTCTTTCCTTCATTTTCATAATATCTGCATCCCTCCAGCACATGTTCACTTCTTCCTTTTTAATCAAGTATTAAAATACACAGGGAAATGGCTGAGACTCCAGGGAACAACAAGTTCTTAGTGTGGTCTGGATGAATTTTCAAAAGTGACCAGAAAATTCCTTCTCTTTCTCATAATGTAGCATTATGACTTGACCTGTCTCTCTTCTCTTTTCAATCTGTGATGATAACAGCACTAGAAGTAAAAGTTATAGGGTTTTTCTTAATTTCCTCTGAAGTGTGAAGCTTCATTTTATTCCAGTATCATCTATCAACTTTTTTTTTTTTTCAGGTGGAAAAACCTCAGACTTAGCGTGCCATTTGTATTAGGACACCCAATTCTCCCTGACCAGAGTGGTGCAAAAAGCTTGGTATCTCAAATACTGTGATAAATGATATCTTTCAATATGGGTAAAAAACTGTATCAGCAGAGAAGTTGGTCTAAAAATCCGTGCAAGATTTAGACAATATGTTAATGCACCATCAATCCCCTGTAAGGAGACGAAATGAAGAACTCGCTTTGACTATAAAAAGACATCAAAAAATAAATTCCTGTTTTAAATTTTCAGATACATATAGGGATTTTTAACTGTTTCATGTTGCTCAAGTTGCTGTCACTAAAGATCTTTGTGCTAAAAACACTTCCTGAAAATCAAGGTCCTTTAAAACCGTCTCTGACCAAGTGCCGAGACACTGCGGAGGGCAGAAGTCACACTTGTCACACTTCTCTGAAGAAACACTTTATTTGGAATTCTGAAGTGTGTCAGCAGCTCCTACTAAGCACTTGCACCTCTCCTTTTTTTCTCAAGACAGCTTGTGCAATGTGACATATAAGTCAGAAAAATGCGAAGACATTTACATATGTATTTAATACACGCAGAATAGACCCCAGGGTATGTATTAGACCAAATTAAGAGCCCAGCTGAGCTGGTTGAAACATTTTCCCTCTGTCAAACCCTGTTTTCAGCACCATTACTAAGGCTCCAGGTAAACACAGGAGGGACCCTTCCTGACTTGGTGATGTGGAAATGTGACAGAACCCAAATTAAAGGCTTTCTGTACCTTTTCTGGGGAGAGGAAAGTTTAAATCCGGATCAACCACATCCCAATTAGAAGTCTTATCTCAAGTAAGATCTTATGGCCATTGCCTCCTGCTATATCTGTATAGATTGTAGGAAGAGGTGACTATGCAGGAGCTTAAGGAGCAAGACAAACTCTGCAAAAGCTTGCGACACTTTGCTGGGCTGTGGCATGCAGGCTTGAAGCCTTCGCTCTGCTCGGAGTGGAGCAGAGACTCACAACCTAACTAACTCCATCATGAGATGCCCTCACTCATGCTGCAGGCGCTCTCTGATGGTTTTGTTTATTGTTTGTTTCCTCCCACACAAAAAAAACCACCAGAGTGCTCATTTTTGTTCTGCACCAGAAGCAAACCGCAGAACGTCAAAACCTCTGCGAACTGCAGGCATCATCTTCTGGCCACCGTTCAGGCGCAGGGCTGCCCTTGGCACTTGGCTTGCTCCCCACGACGTATCCGTTGTTTTGGTGTAACACCACCCTCTCTCCTTTCCCTTGACTACCACTCGCATGCCCTCTGCACTGAGCCTTCCTGGCAAGATGTCTGAAGAGCGAGTAAACAGAGAAACACAGAAGAGTTTTCAGGGAGCCGCTGCTTCTTTTCTCTTTCTGATTTGATCCTGCTTTGGTGTTAACTATCCTTTATTTATTTATTTTTTTTAAACGTAATTTATTATTTTTTATAAATGTTTTTCAGAAACAAAGAATATGACAGCAAAACCATCCCATTTAAATTGTAAAAAGAAACAATGTAGATATGACTGCATTAGGAAGGAAGAAAATAATTCAGAATAATTGAAAGGCAATGATGAGAGTGCTGTATAACAATTGGGGAAAAAGACAGTGGACACAACAAAGGGACACAGAAATTTTTAGAAGATCCTAAAAAGATTCCTAGAGAGAGATTCACAACCTAAGAAAGCAAACAAGACAATCTAGAAATCAGTAGGACTCTTAAAAGAAGGTCTTACGAGGCTTTACAAAATAAATGTATCTCATTTTTGACAGTAAGCAAAGAAATTCATAACAATATGATGCTCGGATGCTACTCCCTGTGTTAAGCAATTGCAAGGACAGCTGAAAGCAATGTGGGAGAAGGGGAACCTATTTTGCACATCAGAAAGTGGCAGAATGTAGGTTGTTTATCCTAGATTTTTTAGCCAGACAGCCCCGAGATCTTTTGTTAAGTCTTTAATGCTTTGTTATGAAAGGCAACTATCAGCTGAGAAACTCCAGGCCCATTGCTCACCTTCCTGTAACCAGGGTCTGCCACCAGTTAGGATCCAGTACTTAAAAAATGATGTCTAACATTTAGAACTGAAATTCCCTGGATACCCCCAGAAGACCTTTCTCCTCACCATTTGGTAGGGATTTACTATGCCGTTAGCAAGCTTCAGTGGAGGGCACGTAAAAGAATCCTGGGCTGCCATCAGATGAGTCTGAGATTGCAGCTCAGGGTTGCCGTTCCAAACGTGGCTGGGCTCAGTTCACATTTGACCTTAACAAAATCCCCGTGAGAGATCTCTCAGGTACAAATAAACACGGGTAAGTGGTTTTTTTCTATTATGTTCATTTGTTTGAAATACTGTGCATGTCAAAACACCCTCCAAAAGTGTGGATATCTACTAATTTTTGGAGGTAAAAACCTTCTTAGCCTACAAGTTCTCTTAGAATACTGTCACGGACAGAAAGTTAAATAAAACAGAATTATTTGCCAAAACCCTCAGTACAATATTAAGCTGTTTGTGTCATTTGTAGCACCACAACCCAGCTCTACATGACAGCGGACAAGTCAGCTTGCCAGAATTTTAATCTCTGATGGCAAAGAAGACCCACTGTTTCACCTTTCTCAGGCTGGAAAAGAACCTCTCACCTTTCTCCTCTCTGTCTTCTGAGTACTCTTTGTACTCTTGAAAAAATGATGAACAACTCCATGCACTGAAAATTCCTGCATAATGCCAAAATGCTAAACAAGAGAACTTTTTTTTTTTTCCTCAGCAAATATAAACACATTCCACTTGAAGGTACAGTTATAAAATAGCAAAGATATGATTAAAGAATTCCGTGTGGATTCATTACAAGCTTTCATTTCTGGTAAACTAATAAAGCTTTCCAGCTCATTTAAAAAAAATAATCTCCCAACATTACACAGGAAGAAAAAATTATTACTCTTTGGGTCTCTGATAGGATATTAGCAGAAAGGCAAAATATTATCTATGCCAGATATACAAGCCAATATCGCAGAAAAACTCATAAAGTATATCAAGTCCAGGCAAAAACATAACAAGCAAAAAGCAGAAAATCACTTGAACTGTAGCAAACTGATGGTAGACCCATAAATATAACTACTGTGCTCCCAGCCAAAGCAAAAACCTCAGAAACACATTTTCAGAGATATACAATTAAGACTGGGGGGGGGAGAGAGAGAGAAAATTAACAATAAACCCAAAAGCTTTTTACAGAACTGTAATGAAGAAGGAAAAGAACACAAGGTACAATAATAAGCCAAATGAGGTAATAATATACCCAGAAAGAGCTGAGAAGAAGGAAAGCGAACAAAAGTCATTCCTAGTTCATTACTCAGTAGCAATTTAAAGAAGCAAGAAGCAAATATATGTATGTGTATATATATATGTTTAAAAAATCTTCAAGAGCACTGCCGAGATTCCTCGTGGTGCTATTTCTGTGCATACAAATATTCTTCCACAAATGCATGCGAGTGGCCACATGATGCAGGACATTAAGTACAACAAATAAGTCTTGTTTCCATTCACGGCTTCTGAATTTATCTAATATTGGGTTTCAGAATGTGGTGGTCTGAGGAAGAATTTGCTCACTCCCAAAGATTTTCCATAATGACTTAGAGAAAGGAAACAATACCAGTCATACTGCGTGAACGTTATGTGGACGCAGATTTTGTGTATTGGCAGCCCAATATGTAAGTTAATGTTTTATACCCTCAGAGATCTTTAAAAAAAACCCCAACACTGAGCCTTCCAGTGTATACATTTGAAGCTCCCAGGACGTATTTTGCAAGAATCCAGTGAGTTGAGTTTGAAATATATGTCTGGTAGGCTGTTTTTCAAATCAGGTTTTAAATTTCACGTAGATCTTACTTTTCCGCCCCTACTGGTGCTTGTGGTGCAGATCTGTCCTGAAGGAACAGCTTTTGACTGTGCTTTGAAGACAACAAAATCAAAAGGTGGAACTGGAGCGGGAGAGGGGAAGCAAGTTGTTCCCACACATTTATTGCCAAATATGAGAAACATAAAGAGCTCTCTGGAGAGTTGTAGCTACGGTTGCAGCTACGTCTTGACCTGCTACGCTGCTTTTTGGTTTAGAGTCCTCAGAGGCAAATTACACAGGGTTCACCCAGGCGAACACATAATCATCCAGCTGCGGGTTCAACCCACCTTGCTCTAGGTCCCTAAACAAAAGCCGGTGTTAGGAGCAGACCTATCTTACCCCTTCTGCACAGTCGGTGGAGAGGGAGGAATTTCCAGAAGATGATTTAAACCGAGGT
>NW_010554126.1:26419-31648 GCF_000687285.1 Phaethon lepturus | reverse complement strand
TTCAGCAGGGGCATATGTGTCTCACTTAAGATGTCCCTGGAAGAGCTCCCGGCACACTGAGGATAAGCTAGTTTCCGTTTTTTCTTTCTACTGCCAGTTCGTTCGGCTTTATTATAAGGTTTTTGAAGGGCACTCTGCTAGATATTCTAAATTAATATTGGAAAAAATGCCTCTTTTTAAGCTTTCCTTTGTGTTACTTTCCTTCCTCCCCTCCTTTGAGTCTACTGCTTTCCACAGCAAGTGGGGCATAAAGGAAATAGCTCCATTCAGTGAGATATTGAATAATAAAATGTTAAGCAGTACACTAATTTTGTTGGGGAGCCACTGGGGAGTAGGCACTTAGTGGTAGCAATACTGAAAGGCTCAGCCTTGTAAAAAGGGGAGTTTGCAGGCTCCGTAATCTTCGAACACCGTGTTCTCAGCCCTCTGAATCTGTCCTGCACCTTTGCGGTGGATTTTTCTCTACTTATTTTTTCCCGCAGAGATAGAGGCGGTACCTTCTGGTACGCTCTGCTGCTACTACGACTAATACTTGTGTCTTTTTAAAATCCCACTTAATCCACTGCCTCCATGTGAGTCGCAGGGTATTTCATCCCTTCTCCCCGAGTGCCTCCTTCCCGCTCCGGAGCACGTGCTAAAGCAAAGCTCATTCGCCGCGTTACACAACCCCAAATTACTCTAGGAATTAGGGCATTTCTGATCCTGCTGCTAATACTGGTGTTATACAATTGAGGCTCCTTCCAGATCTGCTACTTCCTAAAGGTGGGCAACTGAAGTTGCTCAGAGGGACGTGCATTTTGCAGGGTCTGGGCTGCTGCCCGCCTGCTCCAGCTGCCGGGGCCTGATCCTGAAGTGCGCAGCTGAGATCCACCCTCTGGAGCAATCATCTGCTGCGCGGGGACCGGGAAGGCAGACTGGGCTACCAGAGAGATGCTCTGTGGCCAGCCCAGCATCCCCAAAGATTCAGAGACCCAGGGACTACGTGGAAGCGCTCTGCCCCAGCGGAAAGTGACTCTAGGTGCCCAGCTGGCCTCGAGACGAGCTTGTTCCCGCGGGAAGCGGTTTCGCAGGATCTCATGGGACTCTCCAGGTTGACCGAGTGGGAAATACAGATCAGAGAAATCCACCCAGGGCGCATACAGGATTTAACAAAAGCGGGGCTAGCGGTAGAGCGAGGGCCAGCAGAGATCCCTGGAGCCCAACGCCTCTAGCCGTGCTTTGTTTGTCGGTTTTCTCATCTAACATCCAGCACATAGACACAAAAGTTTGGTGCAATGCTGATTAACTTCAGAGCCGAGAGCCTAGTGGCTTCCCTGCTTATGAATAAGTAACGAAGGTGCTGGCAGCACGGTATTCATAGGCACCCGTCCCCGTGCCTGCGAGAGAAACAGAGAAAAGCAGGCTATCACCATCTCTCAGCAATATCTTATTTATGTACCAGAAAGAAAAATAGCGTTTCTTGTCTGTGGTATTCTTTCAACTGCTTTCAGGGTTATGTCTTAATTTACTCTTACCTCAGGAGTTAAGAAACAAACACTCCTTAAAACGCAGATTATAAAACACATACTTATGGCCATCTGGAAAATCTACTGATTGATTAAAGTTCAATCTATCTGCTTTAAGACCAGCTCACAGTAACTGCAATGATTGCAATTCCAGCTATGAGCTTTTTCTTCTTAAAACATTCCTCGCCGTTATCGGACCCATCACTCAACAACTTTCACTTATTCCATGTATTTCAATGCCTGGGATGTATCTGATAGTTTGGAGCACGGTTCTGCAGCGAGAAGAAGAGAGGTTTGTGCCTGGTGACTCAGAACTGCTAAAGAATACAAAGGTCCAGCCTCAGTGATGTAAACAGAGATAGGCTTGCGTATCCCATGTGCCTTAGAGCAGCCGAGAACGTGATCCAAAACATTGACCACAGTTCGCTTACGTACTGATACGTTCTGTCTGACTTTATATAAACGTGCTTTTAATAATTCAATAATTAGGTAATTAGCCCTGAAGATATTTTGCAAAAAGAGCCTACGGACAAGGAAAACAAAATGTAAGTCTTTTAAGTGTTCCACTTGCCTGTGACAAAATATCAGTAAATTGTTTCAGTGCAGGAATGTCACTGAAATTGTACATTTAAAAAATGTTAATAAAAAACGCATTTTAAAATAAAAAATTAATTGTGGGAATCTTTTATGGCTACATAATCAATAACAAGAAGTCTATTCTGCCTTTATTACTAAGGGAAACTAGGCAATTTTTTTTTGCACATATACTATGTGATGAGGTACATACGCCTTGTTTAGAAAACTTCCAAAGATCTCACCAGCTTTGCTGGAGGCAGCGTGGGTCAGTGTTTCCTCACATCTCACCATTATCTTCTCAACCATGTGTGAAATACTTCTGATTAAATCCTGTACCTTTAAATATTCTAATAGCTCAGGGATAGTTTGAAAAACAGAGCATGAGCCAAAAGCGCACTGAATATTATTCAATGTGCATTCCCCAATTATTCTACCAGCATAGTCGGTTCCAAACCACTAGCAAATTTGCCATAATAAAATTTTCTATCGACTTTCCTTTATATATTGGTCTTGCCTCTACCGTACCACTCTGAGCTCCTCCCAGATGGATTCTTTTGCTGCTGGCAGAAGGCAACTATTTCTCTGCTGCCTTCTCAATACTTGATTCATGTAGTGCTTACCCTTTTTATTCAGTCTGTTAACTACTGGTACACCAAGTCAAAGTAACTGCAGGGCCCTATTCATGTAATATAGACGTTGACTAAAAAGCAACTCATTTATCACATGGACCAGGTGTGTATAAGAAACCTGATAACAGATGGTAACTACAGCTGCCGCTCATTAAAATCCTGATATTGAATTCAACTGTGTCATGTCCAAAAGGAAATCCAGAGCTCAGGCAGATGAATCAGCCCAAAAAGTTCTCACCTTTTTTTTTTTTTAGAAATGAGGTGAACTATTTCTTCTGGTCTTCTTTCTTGCTAGACTTCTAAAAAAACCCCAACATCTCTCAAAAATGATGGGGCAGAGGATTAAAGGTATTACAGTATAAGACATAAGAAGAGAAAATATATTTTGAATTGCTACATAGAAAAACTATCATAGCAGCAGCAGCTTATCAATATCTGAGTTTAATAAATGATTGTGGAAATTGCTTTTTAACTATAAATGAGTACATAGGAAATGAGTAAAGAAAAATAAAAGAGATAGAAAATGATTTTGGTCTGTCCTTACCTTGTCTGCTTAAATTGTTCGGTTTATTTCTTGTCCTGTGAATTGCTTGTAAGTTCTCTTTTACGTCATAATCTTGCATAAGGACTCAGTTTGGTATAAAACTCTTGTCAATGTGTTAATAAGGGTTTGTAACTGGGCCAGGGATTTTTCCATGGAAACTTTTCAGCCCCTCTTAGCAAACATTAATAAAACCAAGTCTGTACTCGAGCACATTGGAATGGATCGGATCGGTAACACAGTTCCCCAAACGTCCCATGTGTTTGTTCAGTTGCAAGATAGTTTTGGGGGAAGATAAATTATGTTCCCTCCAAAGGAAACAAAACCAGAATCCTCGCTCCAGCTGTACACCAGTGCACTCCAATCCTAAGCGGGGACATAAAGGTTAAAACCAACAACTGGCCCTTCACACAGCTTTGAACCACATCTTTGGGGATCTTTGGTCCAGAAGACGAGGCTTAAACTAGTCTGAAACACGCGTGGTGGTAAGGTCTTTGCTGTGAAGCACTGATCTGCTCCTGTTGCAGTAAATTACTTACTAGTATAAACCTAGTCTCTCTCCTGCGTTTTTTGGACAGGATTTAATATCAATTTTAGCCATCTAAAAGTCATGCACCTCATCCAAGCTAGTTGGTCTCCATTCTCTCTGTACTCAAAAGGTCAGGGCTTTCAATTCTTTCCATCTGAAGACTGATATGGGATATGGGGTATCACCTATTTAAGGTATTGTATGGTGACCTTTGAGAGATGCTTCTCTTCCTTCATGGGCTATCAAGGTAGGTAAATTATGTACTTTATACTACCTGTCTAACTTTTAGGCAGTTAAATTAATGGTCTTTCACAGTTTGAGATGTGAGATGGAGTTTCATAAGTAAACTGTAATAAAAAACACTGATAAGAACATCAATAGTGAGATGCAAATTCATGTTGGGGACATTTAAATTCAAGCTCATACTTCAAGAAATACTCTTTAAATAGCAAAACCACCTATCCTGCCACCCATACAGCTGCCTGTGTTTAAAACTCAAAGAATGTTGTTAATTTGTTTTGTGCCTTTGATTTCTCTATGGAAATAACCACCTTTATGTATGCTTATCTACTAGTTAATTACGTGTTCTGACAACGAACAGCTTCTGAGCATATTTCGATGGAAATTCATAGTTACATTGGAAGAAAACACACAGGGACAACAACACTTCCCAAAATATGCAATAACACTTTCATGCAAAACACTTCAAAGAAAAGTACAAGGAAGGAAGGAAGGAAGGAAGGAAGGAAGGAGGAAAGATACCATGAAGAAGTCAATTTAGGGCTTTCCAACCGTGAGACTGTGCAAATTAAGATTTTTTATTTGTTTTTTCAGTCTGCTTTTAAATGGCTCTGAGGACCTGGTAATCTTTCTTGCTGTCAGAAATCTAGAGCTGGGGCATACTCCAAACAAAGACCCTCCACAAATGGCTCCCTTTGGTGTGAAGCTGCAAGTCTCAGCCTGTCCTGGGAACAGTTGCTTTTTAAGTTATGGTTTGTATTTTTAACATGATGTATAACAGCCATAGGAACGTCAGTCTGAAGATTATCTCAAATGTGATTTTATAAGAATTGCACCGGAAACTCCTCATTATCTGGGCTACTGAGGATGAAAGAAGAACTTGGATAATCCAGTGCTCAAGTTATTAAATACATGATGCTAATGTCCAGCCAAACTCAATTGGCTTGGGTTCATCAGGACATACGAGCATTAGCCAAAGCACTAGCACAACCCAAGAAGAGCTGCTGGAGAACCTTTGGTGCCTCTGTGTCCATGATTTCCAGCACCCTGTAACTGGCGACAGAATAACATGAGTATAAAAAGGTCGCTCAGGTCAGGCAAGGCCAATAAACCCTGCTAGGTCTGAGCTGGCTGTGTAGCATGTGTCATATTTTGTACTTGTTTGGATCCCAAGGATATGAAGCAGGGACAGCTGAGCTGGTTCTACCC